>NW_006773959.1:254352-373393 GCF_000442215.2 Lipotes vexillifer | reverse complement strand
GGGAAAGAACATGAATAATATTGTTCTTTATACTTTGATATTCGTTTCTCTATAATTGAGACATTTTGGTTTGGTTTGCTATGAAACGTATTTCTTACAGATTAAAATGTATATGGTATAAAATACATAATTTCAAAGTACATTTTACAAATAAATTGGTTAAATTCAGTACTTTTTGATTACTTATCATATTTAGTCAAGGGTTCACTTTTTAAAAATTACTAATATTCTTCCACATTGAATAAAATGCAGTCATTGCCCTGAGAAAATTCACGCAAGTAATAGGCACGCTTGGCCAACATAGTGCCCATTGCATGATTTATGGGCATGATGATACAAGCATTAGGTTGAATGATAATTATGCAGGCATAATATCTGCATGGAGACATACCCCTCTTATTCAATATAATGACCTTGCTGTCATACCCAAATGATTATTACCATCATTATTTTATGAGACAGTAGATGATCAATAGATATATAGATAGATATAGATATAGATGTCTCATACTCTACAATTCTCTGAAACCTGTTTGATTAAATATTTTGTATGTATTAATATGTTAAGGGTATGAATACAGTACTGAAGTGATAAGCTCATGATTCTAGTTACCAGTCAGGACTGCTCATGTAGCTGCCACTTCACACATCACAGGGCATTGCTTGAGCTTAATCTACATCTTCCTCTCACCCTTGTGAAAGTCACCACATGGCCTGAACTACTGCAGAAACTTCATTACCTTCTCTCCTAATACCCTTTTGCTCAATTTACCATTCAATGATCACATCACTTCCATACTTAAAACATTCAGTAGGCTCTTGTTATTCTTAGAAGTCCCAAATCGTCACTGTACCCTGCATGGTCTTGTCTGTTTTGCCCGTTTCATCTCTTGACAAGTGCTTCCCACTCCCTTTTGCTACACCTGCTTAAGTTCTTTCTCAAATGAGCCGAGGTGGTTTCCACCGTGGAAAAATTCCCCATGCTGCTCTGATGCCTAGGAGGCATTTACTTTCTCTCTACATCCCGGAAACCTTTATCGCCTTTCAACTTTGGTGTACTGGTCACCTCCTCAGGACCTTAGAAGTCAAGTTCCCAGGACCTTTGCTCTCATAGTCTCTTCTGCTTCTCCATAGTAGCCGTTATCACAGTAGTCATTTAAAAACTAGTGATATAATTGGTAGTTTATTGGCGGTTTTTCCCTCCCAATCATAAAGCTCCATGAGGACAAGAACCTTATTTGTCATTTCAAGGAAAGCTTTCAATTATTATTCATTGAATCAATAAAGAAATGAAAATATAAATGATAAGAAAAACGTTTTTAAAGTCTATTTAGATGTTGGCTGTGGAAACAAAATTATCTGCCTCATATTCATGAATTTAGCCGTAGCTAGGAAGTTTTACTGGGGCAAATTCTACAGGTCTTAGTGAGCAGTTTATGAAAATCTTCAGAGAATGGGAGACCATTGAAAATGGGAAGTGCTTTTAGACAAGCCTGTGATAACTATTATATATTGTAAAATACAAAAAAAAAAGAGGTTAGTAAATATTTCAGTACCTGTTAAAACACAATTGAAATTAAATATGTATTTATCCTATTAATTTCATGAGTTCAAGTCTTTTTTTTTTAACATCTTTATTGGAGTATAATTGCTTTACAATGGTGTGTTAGTCTCTGCTTTATAACAAAGTGAATCACTTATACATATACATATGTTCCCATATCTCTTCCCTCTTGCGTCTCCCTCCCTCCCACCCTCCCTATCCTACCCTCCCTATCCCACCCCTCTAGGTGGTCACAAAGCACCGAGCTGATCTCCCTGTGCTATGTGGCTGCTTCCCACTAGCTATCTGTTTTATGCTTGTTAGTGTATATATGTCCATGCCACTCTCTCACTTTGTCACAGCTTACCCTTCCCCCCCCCCATATCCTCAAGTCCATTCCCTAGTAGGTCTGTGTCTTTATTCCTGTCTTACCCCTAGGTTCTTTGTGACATTTTTTTCCCCTTATATTCCATATATATGTGTTAGCATATGGTATTTGTCTTTCTCTTTCTGACTTACTTCACTCTGTATGACAGACTCTAGGTCCATCCACCTCATCACAAATAACTCAATTTCGTTTCTTTTTATGGCTGAGTAATATTCCATTGCATATATGTGCCACATCTTCTTTATCCATTCATCCGATGATGGACACTTAGGTTGCTTCCATCTCCTGGCTATTGTAAATAGAGCTGCAATGAACCTTTTGGTACATGACTCTTTTTGAATTATGGTTTTCTCAGGGTATATGCCCAGTAGTGGGGTTGCTGGGTCATATGGTAGTTCTATTTGCAGTTTTTTAAGGAACCTCCATACTGTTCTCCATAGTGGCTGTACCAATTCACATTCCCACCAGCAGTGCAAGAGTGTTCCCTTTTCTCCACACCCTCTCCAGCATTTATTGTTTCTAGATTTTTTGACAGCAAGATCCTTTTTGACCCACATCCTAGAGAAATGGAAATAAAAACAAAAATTAACAAATGGGACCTAATTAAACTTCAAAGCTTTTGCACAGCAAAGGTAACCGTAAACAAGACCAAAAGACAACCCTCAGAATGGGAGAAAATATTTGCAAATGAAGCAACTGACAAAGGATTAATCTCCAAGATTTACAAGCAGCTCATGCAGCTCAGTAACAAAAAGACAAACAACCCAATCCAGAAATGGGCAGAAGACCTCAATAGACATTTCTCCAAAGAAGATATACAGATTGCCAACAAACACATGAAAGAATGCTCAACATCATTAATCATTAGAGAAATGCAAATCAAAACTACAATGAGATATCATCTCACACTGGTAAGAATGGCCATCATCAAGTGTCTTTTTAAGGGACTGCTAAAAAAAGGACAGAATTTTCCTCCTGTATTTGTTACAGTAGTCCCAAGAACTGTTGACCTGTAACTTTGAAATTACAAACTGTATTAAGAGCAACTACATTTATTTAGATATTCTTTTAGAAAGGTGCAATTACTCTCTTAAAGTTATGAGCTGTGTTTGTCATGAGTGATTAATTTTATACAACAATCAGATGATAATTAATTTACACTGGCCTCACTGATTTAGCTCTTATCAACCATGTCCACATAAAAGTACTATACAGATTCTTTTCCACTTAGAAAAAGGCATGTTTTTAACTTGATAATATGACTTTTCAAGTAAAATGCAGAGACTCTAATATGGTAGCTTAAAGACACGATACAGAATGTCAGTTTATGATTTTGTACAACCCATTTCTGTCCCTCTCCCTCAGGTGCTAGTATCAACATATTCGAGTTACGGGTAAGGGGGATATGTGTAGTTTGAAAAAATACTAATGTGGTTCCTAGTTGCCTCACCCCCTGTCCCTTGCAGATAATCATCTCTGTTTCTTGTACCAGTGGGTTTTCTTATGATTGGAATTATAACATCCATAGAGATGATTCCCCACAAGGGATTCAATGCTTCTGAAACTAAATTTAGCTTCTCATTTCCTATCTTCATTCTAACACAGCCATTCCCATAAAGGCTTCAATAATTAAGCAGAAACAGATGCAAATCCCAACTACATACAGTATTTACTTTGAAAAATATGTCATTTGAATGCAGTGGAAATTTCATCTCCCACTAAACACTCTAAAATTCTTAAATACTGCTTCTGTGTATGGAATGATGCTTCCTATACATTTCCATATCCTGTCCCCAAAACAAATAGACACATTAAAGTAGACATGTTGATTTTGCTACAACAAAGAATGGTTATTGATAGGAACAACAGTTGCTGATTTTGTCAACAGGATGAGAACTAGCGATTCAGGAGGTCAGAGATTTATTTTTACACGTGGGGAAAAAAAAAAAGGTCTTGTAAGGGTGTGGATCAGTCAGTTATTTTACATTAATAAGGTTTGCTGAGTAATCATTAAATGTGACTCAGGCTTGTTACAGCCAAGCTTGTTTTCAGAGTTCTGTGGCAGAAATTATAATCAGCTACTTCTGAAAGGTGGTCTGGTTTCTGTTAGGATTGCTTAGAGGTGGCGATCAGTTCTGTGAATCCAAGGATCACGTTTACCTTTACACACTAGAGACAGACTTTAGAAATTAGCTCAGCTGTGGACCAGGTCAAGTCATGGTTCTCTGGAGCTCTCTTCCATGATCTGTATGCAACAAACTTCTTGACTTGCAACTTGGGCTCCTTACATGGACATGGAACATAAATATAATAAATGATTGTGCTTCTCTTCTACATGCCAGTCTTGAATTTAAGATATTTTTCACATGTACCTAACAAAACCCTGCTATAATTAATTTAACTCCGGTAACCTACTGGTTAAGAAAATACAGTTAACCATATTGTCTGTAATAACCCAAGACTAATGAAGAACTCTCTCTTGTATTAAACTTTACCAGGGAATTCCCTGGTGGTCCAGTAGTTAGGACTCCACGTTTTCACTGCTGAGGGCACAGGTTCAATCCCTGGTCCGGGAATTAAGATCCCGCAAGCCGTGCAATGCGGCCAAAGAATAAAAAATAAAATATACCAGTGTTGGAAAATCCTGCCCTAATAGACTGGGATGCAGTTTTAATATTGTTTGAACTTAATTCAAATCGTTCTTTATAAATTACAAGTCTATAGGCTTTTAATATATTTTTTATAGAGAGCATGTCATTATTTTTATTTTATAGTAAATATTGATATTTAGTTTCCACTTGGCTATTTCTTGTTTTATAAGTCTGAATTTTCAGGATTTAAGATGGTGGGATTTAAGGATGATGGGTGCATGTATCTTTTCTTATGTTCATTCATTTATTTACCTTTTAACAAAAGCATACTGAGTACTATTATATATCTGGTAATGCAATAGGTATTATGAACACAAAGCTAAATAACATATACCATCTTCCTCCCTCTAAATACTTGTGCACGATTAATGCTGACATAACTGATTTTCAACCTATACATATTTAATCGAATTAAAATGCATTTTAATCTTAATTTTCTTAGATATACCTGTAAAACATGAATTTGAATATGAAATTCAATTTGAATCTAAAGTTGTGAAGGCTAATTTGGAATCCTGAGTGGCTTTATATTACATTAAAAAATCTTATAATATCAAGGCGGAAAGGTTAACATTGGTCTTCAGTCTGATATTTGCACCAAAGAAACCATTGAGGTAAACCTCCTTTCACCCTTATTTTCTTTCTTTCTTTCTTTCTTTCTTTTTTTTTTTTTTGTGGTACGCGGGCCTCTCACTGTTGCAGCCTCTCCCATTGCGGAGCACAGGCTCCGGATGCGCAGGCTCAGCGGCCATGGCTCACGGGCCCAGCCACTCTGCGGCATGTGGGATCTTCCCAGACCAGGGCACGAACCCGTGTCCCCTGCATCGACAGGCGGACTCTCAACCACTGCGCCACCAGGGAAGCCTGTACATGACTGTTTTTGACTTATGGTTTTCTCAGGGTATATGCCCAGTAGTGGGATTGCTGGGTCATATGGTAGTTCTATTTTTAGTTTTTTAAGGAACCTCCATACTGTTCTCCATAGTGGTTGTATCAATTTATATTCCCATCAACAGTGAAAGAGGCTTCCCTTTTCTCCATACCCTCTCCAGCATTTATCGTTTGTAGAGTTTTTGATGATGGCCATTCTGACTGGTGTGAGGTGATACCTCATTACAGTTTTGATTTGCATTTCTCTAATGACTAGTGATGTTGAGCATCCTTTCATATGTTTGCTGGCAATCTGTATATCTTCTTTGTAGAAATGTCTATTGAAGTCTTCTGCCCATTTTTGGATTCAGTTGTTTCTGTTTTTGATATTGAGCTGCATGAGCTGCTTGTAAATTTTGGAGATTAATCCTTTGTCAGTTGCTTCATTGGCAAATAATTTCTCCTATTCTCAGGGTTGTCTTTTCGTCTTGTTTATGGTTTCTTTTGCTGTGCAAAAGCTTTTAAGTTTCATTAGGTCGCATTTGTTTATTTTTATTTCCATTTCTCTAGGAGGTGGATCAAAAAGGATCTTGCTGTGATTTATGTCATAGAGTGTTCTGCCTATGTTTTCCTCTAAGAGTTTGATAGTGTCTGGCCTTACATTTAGGACTTTACTCCATTTTGAGTTTATTTTTGTGTATGGTGTTAGGGAGTGTTCTAATTTCATTCTTTTACATGTAGCTGCCCAGCTTTTCCTAGCACCACTTATCGAAGAGGCTGTCTTTTCTCTGTTGTATATTCTTGCCTCCTTTATCAAAAATAAGGTGACCATATGTGCATGGGTTTATCTCTGGGCTTCCTATCCTGTTCCATTTATCTATATCTCTGTTTTGGTGCCACTACAATATTGTCTTGATTACTGTAGCTTTGTAGTATAGTCTGAAGACAGGGAGCCTGATTCCTCCCGCTCCATTTTTCTTTCTCAAGGTTTCTTTGGCCATTCGGGGTCTTTTGTGTTTCCATACAAATTGTGAAATTTTTTGTTCTAGTTCTGTGAAAAATGCCAGTGGTAGTTTGATAGGGATTGCATTGAATCTGTAGTATAGTCATTTCCACAGTGTTGATTCTTCCAATCCAAGAACATGGTATATCTCTCCATCTGTTTACACCATCTTTAATTTCTTTCATCAGTGTCTTATAGTTTTCTGCATACAGGTCTTTTGTCTCCTTAGGTAGGTATGTTCCTAGGTATTTCATTCTTTTTGCTGCAGTGGTAAATGGGAATGTTTCCTTAACTTCTCTTTCAGATTTTTCATCATTAGTGTATAGGAATGCCAGAGATTTCTGTGCATTAATTTTGTATCCTGCTACTGTACCAGATTCATTGATTAGCTCTAGTAGTTTTCTGGTAGCATCTTTAGGACTCTCTATGTATAGCATCATGTCATCTGCAAACAGTGACAGCTTTATTTCTTCTTTTCCGATTTAGTTTCCTTTTATTTCTGTTTCTTCTCTGATTGCCGTGGCTAGGACTTCCAAAACTATGTTGAATAATAGTGGTGAGAGTGGACAGCCTTGCCTTTTTCCTGATCTTAGAGGAAATGATTTCAGTTTTTCACCATTGAGAATGTTGTTTACTGTGGGTTTGTCATATATGGCCTTTATTATGTTGAGGAAAGTTCCCTCTATGCCTACTTTCTGCAGGGTTTTTATTATAAATGGGTGTTGAATTTTGTTGGAAAATTTTGCTGCATCTTTTGAGATAACCATATGGCTTTTATCCTTCAATTTGTTAATATGGTGTATCACGTTGATTGATTTGCATATATTGAAGGATCCTTGTATTCCTGGGATAAACCTCACTTGATCATGGTGTATGATCCTTTTAATGTGCTGTTGAATTCTGTTCGCTAGTATTTTGTTGAGGATTTTTGCATCTATGTTCATCAGTGATATTGGCCTGTAGTTTTCTTTCTTTGTGACATCTTTTTCTGGTTTTGGTATCAGGGTGATGGTGGCCTCATAGAATGAGTTTGGGAGTGTTCCTCCCTCTCCTATACTTCGGAATAGTTTGAAAAGGATAGGTGTTAGCTCTTCTCTAAATGTTTGACAGAATTTGCCTGTGAAGCCATCTGGTCCTGGGCTTTTGTTTGTTGGAAAGGTTTTAATCACAGTCTCAATTTCGGTGCTTGCATTTGGTCTGTTTATGTTTTCTGTTTCTTTCTGGTTCAGTCTCCAAAGGTTGTACCTTTCTAAGAATTTGTCCATTTCTTCCAGGTTGTCCATTTTATTGGCATATAGTTGCTTGTAGTAATCTCTCATGATCCTTTGTATTTCTGCAGTGTCAGTTGTTACTTCTCCCTTTTCATTTCTAATTCTATTGATTTGAGTATTCTCCCTTTTTTTCCTACTGAGTCTGGCTAATGGTTTATCAATTGTGTTTATCTTCTCAAAGAACCAGCTTTTAGTTCTATTGATCTTTACTATTGTTTCCTTCATTTCTTTTTCATTTATTTTTGATCTGATCTTTATGATTTCTTTCCTTCTACTAACTTTGGATTTTTTTGTTCTTCCTTCTCTGATTGCTTTAGGTGTAAGGTTTGATTGTTTATTTGAGATGTTTCTTGTTTCCTGAGGTAGGATTGTATTGCTATAAACTTCCCTCTTAGAAGTGCTTTTGCTGCATCCCATAGGGTTGGGTTGTTGTATTTTCATTGTCATTTGCTTCTGTGTATTTTTTGATTTCCTCTTTGGTTTCTTCAGTGATCTCTTGATAACTTAGTAACTATTGTTTAGCCTCTACAATATCTAGTCTCATAGCACTGTGCTCCAAAAAGATACTTAATATGATTTCAATTTTCTTAAACTTACTAAGGATTGATTTGTGACCCAAGATATGATCTATCCTGGAGAATGTTCCATGAGCACTTGAGAAGAAAGTGTATTCTGTTGTTTTTGCATGGAATGTCCTATAAATATGAATTAAGTCCATCTTGTTTAATGTATCATTTAAACCTTGTGTTTCCTTATTTACTTTCATTTTGGATGATCTGTCCATTGGTGAAAGTGGGGTGTTAAAGTCGCCTACTACGGTTGTGTCACTGTTGATTTCCCCTTTTATGGCTGTTATCATTTGCCTTATGTATTGAGGTGCTCCTATGTTGGGTGCATAAATAGTTACAATTGTTATATCTTCTTCTTGGATTGATCCCTTGATCATTATGTAGTGTCCTTCTTTGTCTCTTGTAATAGTGTTTATTTTAAAGTCTATTTTGTCTGATATGAGAATTGCTACTCCAGCTATCTTTTTATATCCATTTGCAAGGAATGTCTTTTTCCATCCCCTCATTTTCAGTCTGTATATGTCCCTAGGTCTAAAGTGGTTCTCTTGTAGACAGCATATATATGGGTCTTGTTTTTGTATCTGCTCAGCCAGTCTGTGTCTTTTGGTTGGAGCATTTAATCCATTTACATTTAAGGTAGTTATCGATATGTATGTTGCTAATACCATTTTCTTAATTTTTTTGCATTTGTTACTGTAGGTCTTTTCCTTCTCTTTTGTATCCTGCTTAGGGAAGTTCCTTAACATTTGTTGTAAAGCTGGTTTGGTGGTGCTGAATTCTCTTAGCTTTTGCTTGTCTGTAAAGGTTTTAATTTTTCCATCGAATCTGAATGAGATCCGTGCTGGGTAGAGTAACCTTGGTTGTAGGTTTTTCCCTTTCATCACTTTAAATATGTTTGCCACTCCCTTCTGGTTTGCAGAATTACTGCTGAAAGATCAGCTGTTAACCTTATGAGGGTTCCCTTGTATGTTTTTTGTTGTTTTTCCCTTAATGCTTTTAATATTTTTTCTTTGTGCTTAATTTTTGATAGTTTGATTAATATGTGTCTTGGCATGTTTCTCCTTGGATTTATCCTGTACAGGACTCTCTGTGCTTCCTGGACTTGATTGACTATTTCCTTTCCCATATTAGGGAAGTTTTCAACTATAATCTCTTCAAATATTTTCTCAGTCCCTTTCTTTTTCTCTTGATTTGAGACCCATATAATTGGAATGTTGGTGTGTTTAATGTTGTCCCAGAGGTCTCTGAGACCATCCTCAATTCTTTTCATTATTTTTTCTTTATTCTGCTCTCCAGTAGTTATTACCACTCTTTTATCTTCCAGGTCACTTATCCATTCTTCTGCCTCAGTTATTCTGCTATTAATTCCTTGTAGAGAGTTTTTAATTTTCATTTATTGTGTTGTTCATCATTGTTTGTTTGCTCTTTAGTTCTTCTAGGTCTTTGTTAAACATTTCTTGTATTTTCTCCATTCTATTTCCCAGATTTTGGATCATCTTTACTATCATTACTCTGAATTTTTTTTCAGGTAGACTGCCTGTTTCCTCCTCATTTGTTTGGTCTGGTGGGTTTTTACCTTGCTCCTTTATCTGCTGTATGTTTCTCTGTCTTCTCCTTTTGATTAACTTACTGTGTTTGGGGTCTCCTTTTCACTGCCTGCTGGTTCATAGTCCCCATTGTTTTTGGTGTCTGCTCCCAGTGGGTAAGGGTGGTACAGTGGGTTGTGTAGGCTTCCTGGTGGAGGGGACTGGTGCCTGTATTCTGGTGGTTGAGGCTGGATCTTGTCTTTCTGGTGGGCAGGACCACATCTGGTGGTGTGTTTTGGGGTGTCTGTGACCGTATTATGATTTTAGGCAGCCTCTCTGTTAATGGATGGGCTTGTGTTCCTGTCTTGCTAGTTGTTTGGCATAGGGTGTCCAGTACTGTAGCTTTCTGGTCGTTGAGGGAAACTGGGTCTTAGCGTTGAGATGGAGATCTCTGGGAGAGCATTCACCATTTGATATCACATGGAGCCAGGACATCTCTCGTGGACCAATGTCCTGAACTCGGGTCTCCCACCTCAGAGGCACAGGCCTGACACCCGGCCGGAGCACCAACACTCTGTCAGCCACGTGGTGCAGAAGAAAAGGTAGAAAAAGAGACAGAAAGAAAGAAAAAGGTAAAGTTATTAAAATAATTTTTTTTGTAATTATTAAAAATAAAAAAATTACAAAGTAATAAAAAAAAAAGGAAAAGAAAGAAAGAAGAGAGCAACCAAACCAAAAAAGAAATCCACCAATGATAACAAGTGCTAAAAGGTATACTAAAAAAAGAAAAACAATAAACGACAGACAGAACCATTGGACAAATGGTAAAAGCAAAGCTATGCAGACAAAATGACACATGGAAGCCTATGCATACACACTCACAAAAAGAGAAAAAGGAAAAAAAACCTATATGTCTATATATAAAGAAAAAAGGAAGAGAACAACCAAATCAATAAACAAATCTACCAAATATAATAAACTGCAAGTACTAAATTAAGATAAACATAAGACTAGACACAAATTAGATGCAGAAAGCAAACCCCAAGTCTACAGTTGCTCCAAAGTCCACCACCTCAATTTTGGGATGATTTGATGTCTATTCAGGTATTCCACAGATGCAGGGTACATGAAGTTGCTTGTGGAGATTTAATCCGCTGCTCCTGAGGCTGCTGGTAGAAATTTCCCTTTCTCATTCGCACAGCTCCTGGGGTTCAGCTTTGGATTTGGCCCATCTTCTGCATGGAGATCGCCTGAGGATGTCTGTTCCCTCCCCAGACGGGACAGGGTTAAAGTAGCAGCTGATTAGGGGGTTCTGGCTCACTCAGGCCAGGGGGAGGGAGGGGTTTGGAATGCAGGGCGAGTCTGTGGCAGCAGAGGCCCTCATGACATTGCAACAGCCTGAGGCATGCTATGTGTTCTCCTGGGGAAGTTCTCCCTGGATCACAGAACCCTGGCAGTGGCATGCTACACAGGCTCCCAGGAGGGGAGGTGTGGATAGTGCCCTGTGCTTGCACACAGGCTTCTTGGTGGCTACAGCAGCAGCATGAGCATTTCATGCCTGTCTCTGGGGTCCACGATGATAGCCGTGGCTCGCACCTGTCTCTGGGGCTCATTTAGGCCGTGCTCTGAATCTCCTCTCCTCGTGCACCCTGAAACAATGGTCTCTTGCCTCTTAGGCAGGTCCAGACTTTTCCCCGGACTCCCTCCCAGCTAGCTGTGGGGCACTAGCCCCCTTCAGGCTGCGTTTACGCAGCCAACCCCAGTCCTTTCCCTGGGATCCGACCTCCGAAGCCCGAACCTCAGCTCCCAGCCCCCACCCACTCCGTCGGGTGAGCAGACAAGCCTCTCGGGCTGGTGAGTGCTGGTCGGCACCGATCCTCTGTGCGGGAATCTCTCCACCTTGCCCTCCGCGCCCCTGTGGCTGCGCTCTCCTCCGTCACTCTGAAGCTTCCTCCCCGTAACCCCCCCTCTCCACCAGTGAAGGGGCTTCCTAGTGTGTGGAAACTTTTCCTCCTTCACAGGTCCCTCCCCAAGATGCAGGTCCCGTCCCTATTCTTTTGTCTCTGTTTTTTCTTTTCTCTTTGGCCCTACCCAGGTACGTGGGGAGTTTCTTGCCTTTCGGGAAGTCTGAGGTCTTCTGCCAGCGTGCAGTAGGTGTTCTGTAGGAGCTGTTCCATATGTAGATGTATTTCTGATGTATTTGTGGGGAGGAAGGTGATCTCCACGTCTTACTCCTCTACCATCTTGAAGATCTCTCCCGAATAGATTATTTCTAGCTATCAAGCTGTGAAACGTATTCTGATGAATAAAATATTCTAAATTATTAGAAATCTGAGATATCCTTCAGGAATTGTGACCTCCCCAAGGTCATTAGGATATGCTATTAGCAAAACAGGGCTGTCTACTTTGAAAAAAAATTTTAATTACTGACTTGGTGCTGTATATTGGCAACATGATGTTTCCTGATACTGCTTCTCACAAACAGTTCAAATGATGAAAATGCCTAAACTATGTTCTCTTTTGCAATTGCTGTCATTACCATTTTACCACCCAAAACCATAGCATTGCACATCCTTTAGTAAAGTTTAAGAGGGTCACACTGGAATCTGTGAGAATAGTAAGCTTTGAATGTCTGTCCTCTGAGAAACCTCATCCAGCATCTTTATATTTGCTTTTTAGGCAACTGATATTTAGTACCTACAAATACTGTATGATAGGTCTCATCCGAAACAGGACTTTATTTATGTCTTAATGCAGAGATACTGATCAGTAGCACATATAAGTACAAAATACAGCCTGGCAATGAAAAAACAATTGAAAGTATTACTTGTACTTTTAACCATTTCTATAATTTAACTATGTATTGGACGTAGCCATACATGTATTTACAGTGGCTTCGAGTATGTAGTCCAGTAACTAAAAGATACTAGGGTCATCCTGAGGAAGCAGTAACAAAATCAGAATGCAAGAAGCAAGTATACTATAATCATTGACCCTCTTTTATCTTCTCTTTCATTTTCATAGTATTCTATGTTTATTTGTTAGTATTTTTTCACATTTAGCTTAGTATTATGTTGATTTAGTGACATGAAAATTACCAGCAAAAACCAGAAGGGGAAAATAGTATCATTAGTGAACATGAGCAGAACCAATGGGAATTTATATTCGTTCCACATTTTGTGGATTTCGAGCTTTTTAGTGAATATTTGAGAAACTGATTTAGGACAACTTATATTTATGGTTTATAAATTTTTGTGAGTGTTTTGTGGTGTTCTGATGTAGTTCAGTAATTCTGTTTCGTGCACACATATATATACATATTCATTTGCTTTTGTCATTCCTTCTTCCATATGTATTTGGGATGGTTCACTGCAATACACACCGTTAAATTAGAAAAAGCAAAATAAAACCGGTAGCTCTAAATTTTGAAAAAGAACAAGAAAATAATTATACCCAAATCATACTTTACCTAGATAATTTAAATAAGTATTAAATTTAATTCTTCTCTTCCTGATTGACAAGGTAAAAAAGACAACAAAATTTTCATGTTTTAGTTAAAGAAAATGTAAAATTGTTTCACAACAGTAAAAACAAGGTAATTTTTCACATTCATCCTTTCACAGAATAGTGCTGACATAATAAAAGTAATGGTCAGGGCCCTAAATGGTGTTTTTACAAAAAATAAAATATAATTAAAAACAAGAATATTATTCCTTCTTGACCTTTTCTTTTTTTTTAATTTTTATTGGAGTATAGTTGATTTACAGTGTTGTGTTAGTTTCTGCTGTACAGCAAAGTGAATCAGTTATACATATACACATATCCACTCGTTTTTAGATAAAAATCAAGGATCTAATACCAAAACTTATAGATCAATAGCTAATATTGTCATGAATCAGTCTGATGATTCTAATTTAATACAGGTCTGAACTTTTTTTTTCAGTAGAGAAATTATAGATGTCATTTGTCTTAAGGAATGTTTAGAAGTAATAATTATCTTACCCTAACGTTTTCCTGGAACTTTTTATCTGCTCAAGAGATGAACAGAATGAGAACCCAAAGTTCTTTTTCACAGTGTTTGGGACAGGCAACTTGGTATAGGGAATATCATATATGTACATTGTTAGGAGTCCACAGTATTGACTATAAAATGGTTCACTGTGTCATCCCTGAAATTGAGTGGTCTTCGTCACTGTGGGCCAAAAAGGTTGACTCAGTGGCCTCCCACTAACTCAAAGAATTGGCTGCTGAATGAAATTATTAAACATTGTTCACTTGATCATGTTTATTCATTTACTCAAAAATCATTTAGCATCTACAAAAGAGACAAAATCCCTGCACTTTTGGAATGTTCAGTCTAGTGAGGGTGATAGATGAGAGGATTAAATACATAAGTAAACAAGAACATTTCAGATTGTCTGAGAAGGAAATAAATAAGGGGAAATAGAGAGCTATGAAGGATGTACACCAGATAAGGTAGACAGGCTTGCCTGAAGAGGTAATGTCTGAAGAAGGACCTTACAGATGAGAAGAGCTTGGAAGGGTATTTGAGACAGAGGAGGTAATAAATGCCAAAGTCAAAGCCGTAGCACAGGAAAACGTTTGGCATGAACAATGAATAATAAGCAGGCAAATCTTTCTCTAATTCAGTGAGCAAAGGAGAAAGTAACCAATTGGAGGAGAGTTTGGCCAGGATCTGATCACAAAGGTGTAATGAGGCTATGAATTTGTCTTTTATGCTAGTACGCGGGCCTCTCGCTGTTGTGGCCTCTCCCGCTACGGAGCACAGGCTCTGGACGCGCAGGCTCAGCGGCCATGGCTCACGGGCCCAGCCGCTCCACGGCATGTGGGGTCCTCCCGGACCGGGGCACGAACCCGTGTCCCTTGCATCAGCAGGCAGACTCTCAACCACTGCGCCACCAGGGAAGCCCTGAAGGATAAATATTTGAGAGACTGTTTTAGGACAACTTGTGTATGTGATTCATAAAATTCTGTAAGTGCTGTGTGATAACCTGGTGTAGTTTAACAACTCTCTTTTGTGCATATGTGTACATATTCATTTACTTCTGTGATTCCTTGCTCCACGTGAATTTGAGGTGGTTCAAATGTAGACATAAAGTTAATAAGAAAAACTAAAATAAAACAATAGCTCAAAGTTGTGGAAGTCCTCCCCTTCTTGTGAAATGGCAAGAGTAGGACCGGGTAGACCAGTTATTCAAATAGTGCTCTTGAAATAGTGCTAATAGAGGAATATGGTTTCATTCACTAAGACAGGACAGTGTGAGAGAAGTGTAGCTTTAGGGTTTATATTTTGGATGTAAGTTTAAGATGATGTGTCAGTCATCATGGGCTTCATTATACTGAATAATATTTCACTGTTTCAATGCAATACACTTTATTGTTACTAGCACTCTATTGAAGGAATATTTTTTAAATTTTGCTACCAGTTTTTTGATAGTATAAATAATGCAGCCGTGGACATCCTTATACACATTGCTTCTTGAAATCTTTGAGTTATAGCTCTGAGGGAAATTACTAATAGTGAATTAGCTGGGTTAGTGTGTGCGACTTTTCAAATTTATCTAATTGTTCCCCAAATGGTTGAGTAATTTTACGGTCCAATTTAAAGAGGGTAAGAGTTCCCAGAACTGTTCTGACAGTTTTATGTAAGAGGATTGTGGTTTCTTGGTCCAGTCTGACATATGATATGCTATTGCAACCACACCATTATACGTTTGAGTCATTTCCACCCTAAGCAAGCAAACACATTAGTAACCATTCCTCAACTTCAGCTACTGACCTTTATCTCCACTCTTCTTCAGAGCCAAGTGCTTAGAAAGGCTATCTTTACTGTCTCCATTAATTCAACTGCCACTCAATTATATGCTGTTGTGTAAAGTGTTCATGGTGTTTATCATTTGCAGTTTAATTTTTTAAAGCTTCAGTTTAAGTTAATTTGGGGGGTTTTATAAGTGTTCACAGAAAATGTAATTTTTCTATATGAAGCAAGAGTTCAAAAAACTTTCTCACGGTGTTTCATTTTTTTTTACAGAAAATCCCCATATGGAATACCTTTTAGTATAATACTTGGGTCCATTTGCCAACCTCTCCTCAGATTCTCAAATAATATGATATTCTATGCTGGTTACAGAAAATTTGCAGAGTCAATTCTGCCTATGTTACTGGTTCTTAGTAAATAACTAGAGAGTAAATAAGATGCCCTACAAAATCATTACCTCAAAGGGAAGATGATAATATGGACTGTGACCTACAAAATTATTCCTAAAATGTAATCAACAGTCATCTACATTTTTTTAAAGAATTAAAAGTCTCAGTATTTTACTGAAACCATAGGTTTACTTACATTTTCACCTTAGATGTTGATCTGCTATACTGTATTCTCTTTGCTTGTTTTCCTGTAGTATCCTTTATAATTCTCTTTTTCTATTGAAGGTCTCAAATTACACTGAAAATAGAGTGCATAACAGATGGAATCTGGAAATTTCCCATGATGTTGGTTGCTACTGAGCCTGATGTGGATGGTGTCATTGACATTGAAGGGGTTGGTTTATTTAAAGGATCTACTGTTGACTTCAGGCTGACAAGTCAGACAAGGTAATATATCAAACAAAAGTATGTAACTGGTTTTGTGAATGTAATTTATGCTGAACTGGGAAACAAAATTTAAGATGGAAAATTCTATTATGTCATCTTTTTCTGGTTAAACCAGAGCATTATTGCTTCTATGAATTAAAGCTTTATATATTTTGTACTTTTTATTTAAAACTTGGAAAATAGAATCTATAAAGTGAAGACCAAAAAACAATAAGAAAAAGTAAATAGACACTGAAATTTATAATAATACTTCTATTTGTTTTTCAAAGGATGTTTTAATGTATTTTTTCAAAGATAGATGGGACGTTTCTAGTAAATTTTAACAGTTTTGGGTTATTAAGTGGTTTAATTAAGTAGAGATGATTAGGCAACCTATATTGATTCCATTTTCTGTATTATTCTGCTCAACCATAGCTATCTTTGATATACTTGTGATAACGTAGGCAGCATGACAATACTTTTACCTATCTCACATGTAAAATATATTTTTACAGCTTCTTTTGAGGTATAACGTACTTTCCATAAAATCCACCTATTGTAAGTGTACATTTCAATATTCTTTGAAAATGAATAGAATTGCAATCATAGCCACATTCTAGGTTTAGAACTCTTCCATCTGCCCCCAAATTTTCCTCAAGCCCCTTTGCAGTCAACCCCCACTCCCACCCCCAGTCTCAGGCAACCAGTGATTTGCTTTCTGTCTCTACAACCTTGCCTTTTCTGGATATGTTATATAAATAAAATCACCCAGTATGTAGTGTCTTTTTTAAACTGTTTTTAAGCAGTTTAGGTTTCCAACAAAATTGAGAGGAAGGCATAGAGATTTCTCATTTACCTCCTTCCTCCATACATGTGTAACCTCTCCCATTATCAACATCACTCACAAGAATGGTACATTTTTTAATAAGGATAGACCTTTGTTGACACATCATAATCATCCAAAGTCCGTAGTTTGCAATAAGGCTCACTATTGGTGTTGTACATTCTATGGGTCTGGACAAAAGTATGATGTCATATATGCATCATTATAGTATCACACAGAGTATTTTCACTGCACTGGAAGTCCTCTGTGCTCTCCCTATTCATCTCTCTTACTCCACCCTTGGAAACCACTGATCTTTCTGTTGTCTCCATAGTTTTGTCTTTTACAGAATGTCATATAATTGGAATCATACAGTATGTATCCTTTTCATATTGGCTTCTTTTACTTAGCAATATGCAGTCAAGGTTTACCCATGTCTTTTCATGGCTTGATAGCTCATTTCTTTTTAGCATTGAATAATATTCCACTATCTGGATGCATCAGTTTATTTGTCCATTCACCTACTGAAGGACATCTTGCTTGCTCCTAAGTTTTGGCAATTATGATTAAAGATGATATAAACATCTGAGTGCAGGTTTTATTGTAGATGTAAGTTTTCAAGTCTTTTGAGTAAATACCAAGGAGCACAATTGCTGGATCCTACAGTAAGAGTATATTTGGTTTTGTCAGAAATTGCCAAACTGTCTTCCAAAGTAGCTGTACCATTTTGCCCTCCCACCAATAATAAATGAGAGTTCCTATTGCTCCACATCTTTGCTGGTGCTGGATGGTATCGGTGTTCTTGCTTTTGGCCATTCTAATAGAAGTATGGTGGTATCTCATTGTAGTTTTAGTTTGCATTTCCCTGTTGACATATGGTATGATGCGTCTTTTCAAATGCTTGCTTGTCATGTGTATATCTTCCTTGGTAAGGTGTCCAATAAGATATTTTGCCTATTTTTAATTGGGTTGTTTTCTTGTTTTGAGTTTTAAGAGTTCTTTGTATGTTTTGGATAACAGTCCTTTATCAGTTGTGTCTTTTGCAGGTACATTCTCCCAGTCTGTGGCTTGTCTTCTAATTCTCTTGATACTGTCCTTCTTTTAATGAAGTCCAGGTTATCAGTTATTTGTTTCATGCTGTGTGTCCTTGCTATTGTATCCAATAAGTCATCACCATACCCAGAGTCATCTAAGTTTTCTCTTACGTTATCACGTTATCTTCTAGGAGTTTTATACTTTTGTGTTTTACAGTTAGGTTTATGGTCCATTTTAAGTTAATTTTTGTGAGGCCTGTAAGGTATGTGTCTAGATTCTTTTTCTTTTTTTGCATGTGGATGTTCAGTTATTCCAGCACCATTTGTTAAAGAGACTATCTTTGCTCCATTGTATTACCTTTGCTCCTTCATCAAAGATCAGTTGACTATATTTATATGGGTCTATTTCTGGGCTTTCTATTATGTTTAATTGATCTATTCTTTAACAAATACCATCCTGTCTTAATTACAGTAGCTTTATAGTAAGTCTTCAGGTCAGGTAGTATTAGTACTCCAACTTTGTTTTTTTTCTTCAATACTGAGCTGGCTATTCTGAGTCTTTTGCCTCTCTGTATAATCCATTTGTTGATATCCATAAAATAACTTCCTGGGATTTTGACTGGGATTGCATAGAATCTATAGGTCAAATTGAGAAGAACTGCCATGTTGACAATATTGAACCTTCCTATCCATGAGCATAGCATAGTTCCCCATATATTTATTTATTATTTACTTTCATTCATCAGAGTTTTGTAGTTTTTCTCACATAGATCTTGTACATATTGCTAGATTTATACCTAAGTATTTTATTTTGAGGGATGCTATATAAATGATCTTGGTTTTTAATTCCAAATTTCACTTCTTCATTGTTGGTAATCAGAAAGCAATTGAATTTTGTATGTTAATCTTGTATCCTGCAACCTTGCTATAATAGCCTATTAGTTCCAGTAGTTTTATCGTCGATTCTTCAGTACTTTCTACATAGGTGATCTGTCAACTGCAAATAAAGACACATTTATGTCTTCTTCCCAATCTATGTAACTTTCATTTCCTTTTCTTGCCTTACTGCATTAACAAGGATTTCCATACGATGCTGAAAAGGAGTGGTGAGAGGGGACATACTTGCTTTTATGAGATCGTAGTGGCAAAGCTAGACATTTCTCACCATTAAATATGATGTTAGCAGTAGGATTTTTGTAGATAGTTTTTATCAAGTTGAGCAAGTTCCCCTCTATTCCTAATTAACTGAGAGTTTTTATCATTAATGAGTGTTGGATTTTATCAAATGCTTTTTCTGTATCTATTGATATGACCATGTAATTTTTTCTTTTTAAGTCTGTTGATATGATGGATTTCATTAACTGATTTTCAAATGTTGAACCAGCCCTGCATACCTGGGATAAATCATATTTGATCATGGTATATAATTCTTTTTATACTTTTTTGGATTCAGTTTGCTAGTATTTTGTTGAGTATATTTGCATCTGTGTTTATGTATGAACTTGAGAGATATTGGTATGTAGTTTTCTTATAGTGTCTTTGTCTGTTTTTTAGTATTAGAGTAATGCTAGACTCAAAAAATGAGTTAGGAAGTAATCCTCCTGCTTCTGTCCTCTGAAAAAGATTGTAAAGAATTGGTATAATTTCTTTCTTAAATCTTTGGTAGAATTTACCAGTGAACCCATTTGGACCTACTGCTTCTTGTTTGGGAAAGTTATTAATTATTGATCCAACTTCTTTAATAGATGTAGGCCTATTCAGGTCATCTGTTTCTTCTTGTGTGAGTTTTGGCAGATTGTGTCTTTCCGTGACTTAGTCCATTTCATCAAGGATATCATATTTGTTAGCATAGCCTTGTTCATTGTATTCCTGTTTTAGCTTTGTAATTACAAAGGAATCTGTAGTGATGTCCCCTCTTTCATTTCTGATATTAGTAATTTGTGTCCTCTCTCTCATTTGTTTTACAGTTTGCCTGGCTACAAGCTTATCAATTTTACTGAGTTTTCAGAGAACCAGCATATTGTTTCATTGATTTTTTTCTCTGTTGATTTCCTGTTTTCAATTTCATTTATTTCTGCTCTAATTCTTATTTATTTTCTTCTTTTTATTTGGGGTTTAATTTGCTCTCTTTTTCTTAAGTTTCCTAAGGTGGAAACTTAGATTATTCCTTTAAAATTTTTCTTCCTTTCTAATATATGCATTTAATGATATAAATTTCCCTCTAAGCATTGTTTTCACTGTATCCCACAAATTTTGTTGTGTTTTCATTTTCACTTTGATAAAAATATTCCTTAATTTCTCTTGAGATTTCCTCCTTGACCCATGTGTTATTTAGAGCTATGTTGTTTATTTTCCACAGATTTTGAGTTTTTCAAGTTATCTTTCTTGTTAAATTCCATTGTCGTCTGAGAGCAGACATTGTATGATTTCTATTCTTTTAAATTTGTTAAGGTGTGCTTTATAGCCCATAATGTAGTCTGCCTTGGTGAATATTCCATTTGAGCTTGAGAAATATGTGAATGCTACTGTTTTTGGATGAAGTAGTCCATAGATGTGAATTATATCCAGTTGACTGATGGTGTTGTTGAGTACAACTGTGTCCTTACTAATTTTCTGCCCACTAGATCTGTCCTTTACTGGGAGAGGGGTACTGAGGTCTCCAACTGTGACAGTGGATTTATTGATATCTCCTTGCAGTTTTATCAGCTTTTGCTTCAAAAGTTTGATGCTCTGTTGTTAGATGCATACATGTTAAGATTTGTCATATCTTCTGGGAGAATTGACCCCTTTATCATTATGGCATGTGCTTCTTTATCCCTGATAAGTTTCCTTGCTTTGAAGTCTGCTCTGTCATTCTTTTTCTGCCTTATGTGGTTTTAATTAAACATTTTATATGATTCAATTTCTCTCCTTTATTAAGTTATATTTCTTTTTTTTTTAACTGTTTTTAGTGTTTGCCCTAGAGTTGGTGATATATATTTACAAGTAATCCAAGTCCACTTTTTTATTTATTTTATTTTATTTTTTTTTAATTTTTTTTTTTTGCGGTACGCGGGCCTCTCACCGTTGTGGCCTCTCCCGTTGCGGAGCACAGACTCCGGACACGCAGGCTCAGCAGCCATGGCTCACGGGCGCAGCCGCTCCATGGCTTGTGGGATCTTCCCAGACCGGGACACGAACCCCCGCCCCCTGCATCGGCAGGCGGACTCTCAACCACTGCGCCACCAGGGAAGCCCCAAGTCCACTTTTAAATAACGCTGTATGCTTCACGGGTAGTGTATCTTATAATAACAAAATAATCCTATTTCTACCCCTGTCACTTGTTTCATTGCTGATATTTATCTCTCTCTCTCTCTCTCTCTCTCTCTCTCTCTCACACACACACACATACACACACACACATTTACACATATATACACACACATCTATATGTATACATAAGCATACACACATGCACATACACAAGATATATACATAAGCATATATAATTGAATATGTCATTGCTATTATTATTTGAACAAACTGTTACCTGTTATATTAAGAATAAGAAAAATAAAGTTTTTATTTTATCTTCACTTATTCCTTTTTGCATGTTTTTCCTTTCTTCTTGTAGATTCAAGTTTCTGAACTATATTATTTCTCTTCTCTCTACAGAACTTTTAACATTTCTTGCATGGTAGGTCTACTGGCAACAAATTCTCTCAATTTTTGCTTATCTGAGAAAGTCTATTTCTCCTTCATTTTATTTCCACAGGGTTCAAAATTCTAGGTTGGTGTTTATTTGTTTTGTTTTGTTTTGTTTCTGAAAACTTTAAATATTTCACTCTACTCTCTTGCTTGCATGGTTTCTGAGAAGTTTGATGTAGTTTTTATCTTTGTTCCCCTTTATGTAAGTAAGGTGTTTTTTTTCCCCTCTGGATTCTTTCAGTGTTTTTTGTGTATCTTTGATTTCCTGTAATTTGAAAGTGGCATGCTTAGATGTAGTTTGTTTTTTGGTATTTATCCTTCTTTGTGTTCTCTCAGCTTCCTGCATCTGTGGTTTGGTGTCTGTCATTGATTTGGGGAAATTCTCAATCATTATTGTTTTGAATATTTCTTCTGTTCTTTTCTCTCTTCCTTCTCTTTCTGCTATTCCCATTACATGTATGTTACACCTTTTGTAATTGCCCCACAGTCCTTGGATATTCTGTTCCTTTTTTCAGTCTTTGTTCTCTTTGCTTTTCAGTTTTCAAGGATCCTATTAATATATCATCTGGTTCAGAGATTATTTCCTTAACCATGTCTGGTCTGCTAATAAGCCCATCAAGGGCAGTCTTCATTTTTTTTTTTTTTTTTTTTTTTTTTTTTTTTTTGCGGTATGCGGGCCTCTCACTGTTGTGGCCTCTCCCGTTGCGGAGCACAGGCTCCGGACGCGCAGGCTCAGCGGCCATGGCTCACGGGCCCAGCCTTTCCGTGGCATGTGGGATCTTCCCAGACCGGGGCACGAACCCGCATCCCCTGCATCGGCAGGCGGACTCTCAACCACTGCGCCACCAGGGAAGCCCCAGTCTTCATTTTTGTTAGCGTTTTTATCTCAAGCACTTCTTTTTGGTTCTTTCCTAGGATTTCCTTCTTTTTGCTTATATTACAAACATTAAAAATGAAAAAAATACCTTGAGTATGTTTATCGTGCATGTGGCAAACAAGACCTTAAAGCACAAGATTTTACTTTCAAATAATGAATAATATTTAGAGAATATTTAATATATCAGTGACACTATTAATTTTTTTTGTGGTCATAGGACTAAATTTGTTTGGGTCAGGAAATGAGTAAAAATTATATTTTTGCCATTATTCTATAAAATTATCAGACTAGGTAACTTAGTCTTTAGTATTAAAGATTTATTTCTGCACAGCATGCTGTAAGGGATTGCTGAGGATCTTTATATGTAATGCAAAATGGACATTGTTAAGAGCAGGCCCTGCAATACAAGAAAGGGTAATAGATTATAGCCTGTGCCAGGAAATTCATGGAAGTTGTGTAGTGACTGGCTTATAAACAGGTACCCCATAAACATTAATTGAAGGAATAAGGTGGATTAAGAAGGAAAATTATTAGAACAATATTTATGTCTTCATCTGCTTAGTATAACCATGTAGAACATACGGAGAACAAGCAAAGTGTTATTTTTCCCATAAGAAGACAGAAATCTATTGCATAACACCATTGAGATTTGGTATAAGTAGATAATATTGAAGCATTCATTTCTCATAGACTTTATTTTTAGAGCCATTCTTCAGGTATACATAAAAAATTGCACATAAAGTACAGAGTTCCCTTATACCCCCTTTCCCCAATCCCCAACACAGTTTCTCCTATTAGTAACACCTTGCATTGATACGTTACACTTGTTACTATTGATGAACCCATATTAATATATTATTAACTAAAGACCATAGCTTACATGTAGGGTTCACTCTTTGTGTTGTATAGTTCTATGGATTTCGACAAATGCATAATGACATGTATCCACAGTATGATATGAAATAGTTTCAACTGCCCTAAAATTCCCCTGTCTTCCACCTATTCATTCCTCTCCACTCACTTCCACCCCCACTCACCCTCCTCTCAAACCCTTGGCAACCATTGATCTTTTTACTGACTCTGATTTTGTCTTTTCCAGAATGTCATGTGGTTGGAATTACACAGTATGTAGCCTTTTAAGACTAGCTTCTTTCACTTAACAATGTGCATTTAAGGTTCCTCCAAGTCTTTATTTTATGGCTTCATAGCTCATTTCTTTTTATAGCTGAATAATGGACATCTTGGTAGATTCCAATTTTTGACAAATATGAAAAAAGTTGGTGTAAACATTTGTGTGCAGCATTTTGTGTAGACATACATTCTCAAATCATTTAGATAAATACCTAGGATTATAAATGCTGGATTGTATAGAAAGCCTATGCTTAGGTATATAAGAAACTGCCATATTATCTTCCAAAGTGACTGTACCATTTTGCATCCCTACAACCAATGAATGAGAATTTTGTTGCTTTGAATTTTCACCTGTATTTAGCATTGTCAGGTTTGTTTTGTTTTGTTGTCATTGTAGCCATTCTAATAGTGGTATGTCATTGTTTTAATATGCAGTTTCCTAATGTCAAATGATACTGAGCACATATGTCCTCACTTGCCACTTGTTTATCTTCTTTGATGAGGAGTTTAAGATCTTTTACCTATATTTTAATTGTATTGTTGGTTTTCATTTTGCTGAGTTTTAAGCATTATTTGTAAATCTTTTATCAGATATTTGTTTTGAAAATATATTCTCCCAGTCTGTGGCTTGTCTTTTCATGTTCCCAACAATGGTATATATTTCCTCCCATTCCATAGGTTGCCTATTCATTTTGTTGATTGTTTCTTTTGCTGTGTAGAAGCTTTTGAGTTTTATGTAGTCCCACTTGTTTATTTTTTCTTTTGTTGTCTGTGCTTTTAGTGTTATATGCAAAAGAAATCGTTACCAAGACCAATGTCAAGGAGTGTTTCTCTATGTTTTCTTAAATTTAAGTCTTTCATCCCTTTTGAGTTATTTTTTGTGAACATTGTGAGATAGGGCTCCAATTTAATTCTTTTGCATGTAATTATCCAGTTTTCCCAGCACCAGTTATTAAAGAGACTGTACTTTCCCCATTGAGTATTCTTGGCTCCCTTGTCAACTATTAGTTGGTCATATATGTGAGAGCTTATTTCTGGGTTCTCAATTTTGTTCCATTACTCTATGTATCTATTTTTATGTCAGTACCATACTGTTTTAATTATTATGGCTTTGTAATATAGTTTGAAATCAGGAAATGTTATCCCTCGAGCTTTGTCATTCTACTCAGGATTTCTTTAGCTATTTGGGGTCTTTTGTTGTTCCATATGAATTTTATGATTTTTTTTTCTATTTTTTTTTTGTGGGGGGAAGTGCTCTTGGAATTTTGATTGGGATTGTGTGGAATCTAGATGACTCTGGGTAGTATGGACATTCTGACAATATCAGTTCTTCTAATCTGTGAACACAGGTTATCTTTCCACTTATCTGTGCCTTTTTCTATTTCTTTCATCAGTGTCTTATAGTTTTCAGCATACAGGTCTTTAATCTCCTTGGCTAAATCTATTCCTAAGTACTTTATTGTTTTTTATGCTGTTATAATATGATTGTTTTCTTTATTTCTTTTTCAGATAGTTCATTGTTTTCTTATTGTATAGAAAGCCAACTGATTTTTGTATGTGGATTTTGTATCCTGCAATTTTACTGAATTCAGTTATTAGTTCTAGTAGTTTTTTGGTGGAGTCTTTAGGATTTTCTATATATTAGATTATGTCATCTGCAAACAGACAGATTTTACTTCTTCCTTTATGATTTGTGTACCTTTTATTTATTTTTCTTGATTAATTGCTCTGGCTCAGACTTCCAGTACTATGTTGAATAGGGGCAGTGAGAGGGGCCACACTTGTCTTGTTCCTGATCTTAGAGGAAAAGCTTTCAACCTTTCAATGTTGAGTATAATATTAGTTGCGGGCTTGCCATATATGGCCTTTACTGTATTGAGTCACATTCCTTCTAAATCCAGTTTGTTAGGAGTTTTTATCATGAAAGGATGTTGAATTTTGTCAAATGTTTTTTCTACATCTATTGAGATTATCATGTGATTTTTATCTTTCACTCTATTAATGTGGTGTATCACATTTACTGATTTGTGTATGTTGAACATTCTTTGTATCCCAGGGATAAATCCCACTTCATTGTGGTGTATGAGACTTTTAAGGTACTATTGAATTGAGTTTCCTAGTATTTTATTGAGAATTTTTGCACCTATATTCATCAGGGATATTGGCTGGCAGTTTTCTTTTCTTGTAGCGTCCTTATCTGCCTTTGGCATGAGGGTATTGCTGACCTCATGAAATGAGTTTAGGAGTGTTTCCACCTCTTCACTTTTTTGGAAAAGTTTAAGGATTGGCATTCATTCTTTGTAAAATACTCTGTCGTGGCCTCTCCCATTTGCGGAGCACAGGCTCCGGACGCGCAGGCCCAGCGGCCATGGCTCACGGGCCCAGCCGCTCCGCGGCATGTGGGATCCTCCCGAAACGGGGCACGAACCCGCGTCTCCTGCATCGGCAGGCGGACTCTCAAGCACTGCGCCACCAGGGAAGCCCCTGGGTTTTTTTTAATGGAAGGTTTTTGATTACTGATCCATTCTCCTTACTCATTGTGTTGCTGCCTTCTCATTTGAAGTAGTAGTCACCTCCTCTGATCTTTGCTGACTGTCTTCAGGAGATAAATACCTTCTTTCAGTCCTGCTTGGGATTTCAAGGATTTCTCTGTCCTTTTCTCTGTGTATGCCTGCTCCACACTTCTTACTCCATCTCACGGCAGAATACTAAAGCTTGTATGCCTTCTCTTGATCCTGTCAAGCCAGTCCTAGTGCTGACAGCCTCCCTTTTGCTTTTCCTAGGGCAGTGCTGAATGTTCAACTTTGTGTTTCTTGCAGGCTCTCAGAGTTGGGCTCTGTGTTTCTACAGATGCTCAGTAGCCATCTTCAAAGCCTCTGTCTTGCTGCTCTTGGGAGCACACACCAGAAACCAGCCACAGGGATAGGGTGTGGGCAGGTAGGGCACCCAGAGTGCTGAGGGTGCCTGTAGGCCAGCTGGGGGGAACTGCAGGCAAGTTCCCATTGTCTAGTGGGTGGGCCTTCTTGATAGAGTCTGTGATACAGTTGGTAGGATCCATGTCCCTTTAATGCCCTCTAAGAGCCCTATCCTTTGCTCTTCCAGCTACTCCCTGGCTGGGTACTCACTTACGTCTCCTCAACTTTCCTAAGTGGGAGAAATCACTGGCTGAGAAGTTCTCTCTGGACATTGGGCTGTTGCACCCTGGGGGAGGGCTCACACTGGTAAAGTGAAATTGTTTTTCTTACCCTATCTAGCCGATGTGTCCAGTTTGATTTTTGTTTTTGCTCCAGGGGTGTGCTGGGACCTCTCTCCTCAACTCCTGGACTTCCACAAAGTCTCTCTTGTCTGTCCATGGGTAATTGTCTAAATCAGTGCTCTCCAGAGGTGATTCCAGGACCATGGCCAAGAGGGGCTGGAGCTGGTTCACAGGCCATTTCAGGGTCTACAGCCAGAACTGAGGGCTGTATGCCTATTAACCTACACATGGATGTGTGCCTCCTCCTGGGTTCTTTGGCACATGGTGCTGGTGATAGAACCAAAGCTATATTGGGCTGTAGCTAAGTCCTCGGGGGTATGGAGCTGTTTCCTTGCCTGTGGCCATAGCCATGGTCAGCAAGTCAGCCACCTGGTTGTGGGCCTGTGTTATCAAAATGGCTCCCCTCGTTCTTAGACTACACCAGAATTTCACAATCTCCTACCTAGATCCCAAAGCTCCCACAAAGGTACTTTTGTCCATGGATGGATACCGAATTATTGTTGTTGTTGAGGATATGAGTAAGGGACATCTTATTCAGTCATCTTGCTGATATTACTTCTATTTTGATCTTTATTATGTGGTTTCTTGAAGTGGGAGCCTAGATTATTGATTTGAGATCTTTCCTTTTTTTCTACTGTATTTTTTGTGATAAATTTCCCTCTGGGTACTGCATTAGCTGCATTTCACAAATTTTGATATATTGTATATTCATTCAATTATAAATGTATTTTTTAAATTTCCTTTGAGAGTTCCCATTGACCCATGGGTTATTTAGTATTGTTTAATTTACAAATATTTTGGAGGATTTCTGTTATCTTTCTATTATTGATTTCTAGTTTGATTCTCTTCTGGTCAGAGAACATACTCTATGAATTCAGTCATTTTATATTTGTTGAAAAGAATGGATATTTTTCTTTTGTTGGATGGAGTGTTCTGTACATATCTATTAGAGCCTGTTGGTTGATCATATTTTTCAATTCCTTTTTTCCCTTGCTGATTTTCTGTCCCATAGTTCTTTAAATTGATGAGAGAGGAGTGTTCAAATCCCAGGACATAATTATACATTTATTTATTTCTCTTTTAAATTCTGTTTTTGGTACATATACTTTTGAAGTTCTGACATTTGGTACATGAAAATACAAGATTCTTGTGTCATTTTTGGCATACTTACTCTTTGTCATTATATAATATCTCTTTTGTCTGGTAAATGTATTTGCTTTGAAGTCTACTTAATCTGATATTTATATAATCACTCCTGCTTTATGCCTGCTTTTTATTTGTTTTACTTTTTAAAAAAAATTTAAATTAATTTATTTGTGGCTGTGTTGGGTCTTTGTTGCTGCATGAGGGCTTTTCTCTAGTTGCAGCGAGCACGGGCTACTCTTTGTCACAGTGCATGGGGTTCTCATTGCGGTGGCTTCTCTTGTTGTGGAGCACATAGTCCTGCTTTTTAAAAAATGAATATTTGCATGGTATAATGTTTTTCATGCTTTTATTTTCAATCTACCTATATCACTAAATTTGAAGTATATTTCTTGTAGACAGCATATAATTTGATCATCCTTTTTAATTCCCTTTGCCAGTCTCTTAACTTCCATCGGTGTGCATTTACATCACTAACATCTAAAGTAATGATTGATATATTAGGTTTATTTATGCAATTTTATTATTCATTTTGTTAGTTCATTTTGTTTCTTTCATCTGTTTTCCTTTTCTTGCCTTGTACTGGTAACCTGAACTGATTTTAGAATCCATTGTTATTTATCTATAGTATTTTTCTAAAGTATATATCACTGTATAGTTGGTTTTTAATAGTTGCTGTATGCAACATATTCATATGCAACATATCACAGTCTACTGCTACAGACAGTTTGCTACCTCAAGATAAGTGTGGAAACTTCATTTCCATTGGTTCCTTTACTCCCCCCACTTTCTAAATATAAAGTCACAACATACATTGAACACCATGTCTGATGATGTTATAATCTTTGCTTTAGTTGTAAAATATAAAAACTCATGAAAAGAATAGTTCATTATACCTACCCCTGTTTTTACCCATTCCATTGTTTTTCTTTCCTCCTGAAGTCCTAGCCTCCTCCTATTTTAATTTCTTTTTTGTTCAGGGAACTTCCTTTAGCTCTTTTTTAAGATTAGCTCTGCTAGTGACACATTCTCTTAGCTTTCCTTAATCTGAGATTACTCCTTCATTACGGAAGAATATTTTTGCTTGATATAGAACTCATGATTCAGAGTTCTTTTCCTTCATCTCTTGAAAAATGTGCCACTTCCTTCTGGCTTGCATGGTTTCTGAGCAGAAATGTGCTGTCATTTGAACTGTTGTTCCCCTATAGGTAACAATTCATTTCTCTCTCGTTTCTTTCAGGATGTTTTGTTTGATTTTAGTTTTCAAAACTTTGATTATGATGAGTCTTGTCATATAATATCTGCTGTCACTATTAGTCTGAGTTCAATGAAGACAGGGACAAGGACTGTCTTGGTCAGTGCCAGATATATAAGGGATGCTTGATAAGTATGCCCTGAAAGAATGAAAATCCTCAGGAACTTTGGTTTCCATGACAATAAGTAACAGTTATTATTGGATATAAATTTGCCTTGATGTGCTCTTAGGGATGAAACAGAAGCTTGGTGTATTTCTTAGGTTTCTGGGATTTAATGGCACATAGAATTATTTGCTGTTTCTGTTGAGATACCATTTAAAACTCTTTAAAAACATTTTTAAATTCATTCATAGGAGGTTTTTTTTTTAAGATTTAACAGAAAATAGTGCAAATTTGGGGTGCATATGTGATACATCTTAATGACTGAGGCTTCCTCATGAGGCTGTACTTACATGTTGGCAATGTCCACAGCCAAGTTAAGGCTTGATTGAGCTAGCTGATCAAAATGGTTAACTTAACTGGCAGTTAATACTAGTTGTTGTCTAATAGTGCAGCTATTATTGGCTAGTGGTGCCTACATGCAGTCTCTATATAATGTGTGTCTCAAGTAGTTGGATTTTGTACACAGTGACTAGTTTCCCACAGTGTGTATTCCAAAAATACAGACCTAGAATTTATGCAGCTTCACTTTAGCTACATTCTGTTGGTTACAAGAGAGTCACTATGTTGACTTGGATATATGAAAGGGAATATAGGCCCCACCTTTTGATGGGAAAAGTGTCAAAAAATGTGCAGGCCTGCCACGGTGGAATCTACTTACTTGAGAATGTTGCGCCTCCTGTAAGTCAATAAACTCTCTTCAGAGTCCTCCTAATTATTATCTTCAGCTGGAATTCTTTGAGTGGCAAGGCTCAGATCATGTTGGGTAACATCCTAAGCTGCCAAAGGGGAGGAATTTATTTTCTCTTCATGGATCAATTTTGGGGAGCAATTCAAAACTAACCCATGCCTAGTCTGTCTTAAATTTATTTTAGATGACTCAATGGTGTAAATAAGCTCCTGAATATATCCAGTTTACTTTCCCTCCCTGGGGAGGCTATACCTAGGTAGGTATTAGAAATCTCAAGTCATTCAAAAGACCTATGAAACCAGTGGGGAACATGTCAGATAGGCTGACCTAATCATATTTAGTGTTTGGCCAGCTTCCCCACGAACAAACTCAACACTCAACCTCTCATTTTTCTCTCTGACCAAGAGTAAAATATCAATAAGCTCTGAAGAGAAAAGACTATGCCCTGGTGACTACACATTCTTCTTGTTTGCTGGGCATGTGGGGAGGGGAAAAGAGGAGAAAAAAATGCATGACAAGCCATAAGGTGGTGGCTATTCTATCTTCTAAATTAAATGATCTCGGGAGGAGCTTCAAGATGGTGGAAGAGCAAGACGCGGAGATCACCTTCCTCCCCACAAATACATCAGAAATACATCTACATGTGGAACAATTCCTACAGAACACCTACTGAACGCTGGCAGAAGACCTCAGACCTCCCCAAAAGGCAAGAAGCTCCCCATGTACCTGGGTAGGGCAAAAGAAAAAAGAAAGAACAGAGACAAAAGAATAGGAACGGGACCTGCACCAGTGGGAGGGAGCCGTGAAGGAGGAAAGATTTCCACACACTAGGAAGCCCCTTCGCGGGCGGAGACTGCGGGTGGCGGAGGGCGGAAGCTTCGGAGCCACAGAGGAGAGCGCAGCAACAAGGGTGTGGAGGGCAAAGCGGAGAGATTCCCGCACAGAGGATCAGTGCCGACCAGCACTCAGCAGCCTGAGAGGCTTGTCTGCTCACCTGCTGGGGCGGGCGGGGGCTGGGAGCTGAGGCTCGGGCTTCGGTTGGAGCGCAGGGAGAGCACTGGGGTTGGCTGCGTGAACACAGCCTGAAGGGGGCTAGTGCGCCACAGCTAGCCGGCAGGGAGTCCGGGAAAAACTCTGGAGCGGCCGAAGAGACAGGAGACTTTTTCTTGCCTCTTTTCTTGCCTCTTTGTTTCCTGGTGTGCGAGGAGGGAGTTCAGAGCGCCACTTAAAGGAGCTCCAGAGACGGGCACAAGCCGCGGCTAACAGCACGGACCCCAGAGACCGGCATGAGACGCTAAGGCTGCTGCTGCCGCCACCAAGAAGCCTGTGTGCAAGCACAGGTCACTCTCCACGCCTCCCCTCCTGGGAGTCTGTGCAGCCCGCCACTGCCAGTGTCCCATGATCCAGGGACAACGTCGCCGGGAGAACGCATGGTGCGTCTCAGGCTGTTGCAACGCCATGCTGGCCTCTGCTGCCACAGGCTCGCCTCGCACTCCGTACCCCTCCCTCCCTCCAGCCTGAGTGAGCCAGAGCCCCCGAATCAGCTGCTCCTTTAACCCCATCCCGTCTGAGCGAAGAACAGATGCTCTCAGGTGACCTACACTCAGAGGCAGGTCCAAATCCAAAGCTGGACCCCAGGAGCTGTGCGAACAAAGAAGAGAAAGGGAAATCTCTCCCAGCAGCCTCAGTAGTAGCGGATTAAATCTTCACAATCAACTTGATGCACCCTGCATCTGTGGAATACCTGAATAGACAATGGATCATCCCAAATTAAGTAGGTGGACTTTGGGAACAATGATATATGTATTTTTTTTCACTTTTTCTCTTTTTGTGAGTGTGTATGTGTATGCTTCTGTGTGTGATTTTGTCTGTATAGCTTTGCTTTTACCATTTGTCCCAGGGTTCTGTCTGCCTGGGTTTTTTTGTTTGTTTTATTACTTAAAAATTTTTTTCATAATAATTATACTTTATTTTTCACTTTAATAACTTTATTTTATTTCATTTTATCTTCTTTCTTTCTTTTTCTCCTCCATTTTATTCTGAGCCGTGTGGAGGACAGACTCTTGGTGCTCCAGGCAGGCATCAGGGCTCTAACACAGAGGTGGGAGAGCCAAGTTCAGGAAACTGATCCACAAGAGACCTCCCAGCTCCATGTAATATCAAACGGTGAAAATCTCCCAGAGATCTCCATCTCAACACCAAGACCCAGATCCACTCAGCAAGCTACAGTGCACTACACCCTATGCCAAACAACAAGCAAGACAGGAACACAACCCCACCCATTAGCAGAGAGGCTGCCTAAAATCATAATAAGGCCACAGACACCCCAAAACACACCACAAGACATGGACCTGCCCACCAGAAGGACAAGATCCAGCCTCATCCACCAGAACACAGGCACCATTCCCCTCCACCAGGAAGCCTACACAACCCACTGAACCAACCTTAGCCACTGGGGACAGACACCAAAAACGACGGAAACTACGAACCTGCAGCCTGGGAAAAGGAGACACCAAACACAGTAAGTTAAGCAATATGAGAAGACAAAGAAACACACAGCAGATGAAGGAGCAAGGCAAAAACCCACCAGACCTAACAAATGAAGAGGAAGTAGGCAGTCTACCTGAAAAAGAATTCAGAATAATAGTAAAGATGATCCAAAATCCTGGAAATAGAATGGAGAAAATACAAGAAATGTTTAACAAGGGCCTAGAAGAACTATAGAGCAAACAAACAGTGATGAACAACACAATAAATGAAATTAAAAATTCTCTAGAAGGGATCAATAGCAGAATAACTGAGGCAGAAGAACGGATAAGTGACCTGGAACATAAAGTAGTGGAAATAACTACTGCACAGCAGAATAAACAAAAAAGAATGAAAAGAATTGAGGACAGTCTAGGAGACCTCTGGGACAACATTAAATGCACCAACATTTGAACTATAGGGGTCACAGAGAAGAAGAGAAAAAGAAAGGTACTGAGAAAATATTTGAAGACATTATAGTTGAAAACATACCTAATATGGGAAGGGAAATAGTTAATCAAGTCCAGGAAGCACAGAGCATCCCATACAGGATAAATCCAAGTAGAAACACCCTAAGACACATATTAATCAAACTTATCAAAAATTAAATACAAAGAACAAGTATTAAAAGCAGCAAGGGAAAAACAAGAAATAACATATAAGGGGATCCCCATAAGGTTAACAGCTGATCTTTCAGCAGAAACTCTGCAAGCCAGAAGGGAGTGGCAGGACATATTTAAAGTGATGAAGGAGAAAAACCTACAACCAAGATTACCCTACCCAAGAGGATCTCATTCAGATTTGATGGAGAAATTAAAAGCTTTACAGACAAGTGAAAGCTAAGAGAATTCAGCACCACCAAACCAGTTTTACAGCAAATGCTTAAGGAACTTCTCTAGGCAAGAAACACAAGAGAAGGAAAAGACCTACAATAATAAACCAAAAACAATTAAGAAAATGGTAATAGGAACATACATATCAATAATTACCTTAAATATAAATGGATTAAATGCTCCAACCAAAAGACACAGACTGGCTGAATGGATACAAAAACAAGACCTATATATATGCTGTCTACAAGAGACCCACTTCAGACCTAGGGACACATATACACTGAAAGTGAGGGGATGGAAAAAGACGTTCCATGCAAATGGAAATGAAAAGAAAGCTGGAGTAGCATTTCTCATATCAGACAAAATAGACTTTAAAACAAAAACTATTGCAAGAGACAAAAAAGGACACTACATAATGATCAACGGATCGATCCAAGAAGAAGATATAACAATTGTAAATATTTATGCACCCAACATAGGAGCACCTCAATACATAAGGCAAATACTAACAGCCATAAAAGGGGAAATCGACAGTAACACAATCATAGTAGGGGACTTTAACACCCCACTTTCAGCAATGGACCGATCATCCAAAATGAAAATCAATAAGGAAACACAAGCTTTCAATGATACATTAAACAAGATGGACTTAATTGATATTTATAGGACATTCCATCCAAAAACAACAGAATACACTTTCTTCTTAAGTGCTTATGGAACATTCTTCAGAATAGATCATATCTTGGGTCACAAATCAAGCCTTGGTAAATTTAAGAAAATTGAAATCGTATCAAGTATCTTTTCCGACCACAATGCTATGAGACTAGATATCAGTTACATGAAAAAAATCTGTAAGAAATACAAACACATGGAGGCTAAACAACACAGTACTTCATAACGAAGTGATCACTGAAGAAATCAAAGAGGAAATCAAAAAATACCTAGAAACAAATGACAATGAAAACATGACGACCTAAAACCTATGGGATGCAGCAAAAGCAGTTCTAAGAGGGAAGTTTATAGCAATACAATCCTGTCTTAAGAAACAAGAAACATCTCAAATAAACAACCTAACCTTACACCTAAAGCCATTAGAGAAAGAAGAACAAAAAAAGCCCAAAGTTAGCAGAGGAAAGAAATCATAAAAATCAGATCAGAAATAAATGAAAAAGAAATGAAGGAAACAATAGCAAAGATCAATAAAACTAAAAGCTGGTTCTTTGAGAAGATAAACACAATTGATAAACCATTAACCAGACTCATCAAGAAAAAAAAGGGAGAAGACTCAAGTCAACAGAATTAGAAATGAAAAGGGAGAAGTAACAACTGACGCTGCAGAAACACAAAGGTTCATGAGAGATTAGTACAAGCAACTCTATGCCAATAAAATGGACAACCTGGAAGAAATGGGAAAATCCTTAGAAATGCACAACATTCTGAGACTGAACCAGCAAGGAATAGAAAATATGAACAGACCAATCACAAGCACTGAAGTTGAAATTGTAATTAAAAATCTTCAAACAAAAGCCCAGGACCAGATGGCTTCACAGGCGAATTCTATCAAACATTTAGAAAAGAGCTAACACCTATCCTTCTCAAACTCTTCCAAAATATAGCAGAGGGAGGAACACTCCCAAACTCATTCTACGAGGCCACCATCACCGTGATACCAAAACCAAACAAAGATATCACAATGAAAGGAAACTACAGGCCAATATCACTGCTGAACATAGACGCAAAAGTCCTCAACAAAATACTATTGAACAGAATCCAACAGCACATTAAAAGGATCATACACTTTGATCAAGTGGGGTTTATCCCAGGAATGCAAGGATTCTTCAATATATGCAAATCAATCAACGTGATACACCATATTAACAAACTGAAGGAGAAGAACCATATGATCATCTCAATAGATGCAGAGAAAGCTTTCGACAAAATTCAACACCCATTTATGACAAAAACCCTGCAGAAAGGAGGCATAGAGGGAACTTACCTCAACATAATAAAGGGCATATAGACAAACCCACAGCCAACATTGTCCTCAATGGTGAAAAACTGAAACCATTTCCACTAAGATCCAAAACAAGACAAGGTTGCCCACTCTCACCACTGTTTTTCAACATCGTTGGGGAAGTTTCAGCCACAGCAATCAGAGAAAAAAAGAAATAAAAGGAATCCATGGCTTCCCTGGTGGCGCAGTGGTTGAGAGTCCGCCTGCCGATGCAGGGGACTTGGGTTCGTGCCGCAGTCTGGGAGGATCCCGCGTGCTGCAGAGCTTCAGGGCCCATGAGCCGTGGCCGCTGAGCCTGCACGTCCAGATCACTCTCACCACTCTTATTCAACATAGTTTTGGAAGTTTTAGCCACAGCAATCAGAGAAGAAAAGGAAATAAAAGGAATCCAAATCAGAAAAGAAGTAAAGCTGTCACTGTTTGCAGATGACATGATACTATACATAGAGAATCCTAAAGATGCTACCAGAAAACTACTAGAGCTAATCAATGAATTTGGTACAGTAGCAGGATACAAAATGAATGCACAGAAATCGCTTGCGTTCCTATATACTAATGTTGAAAAATCTGAAAGTGAAAAAAGAAAACACTCTCATTTACCACTGCAACAAAAAGAATAAAATACCTAGGAATATACCTACCTAAGGGGACAAAAGACCTGTATGCAGAAAACTATAAGACACTCATGAAACAAATTAAAGGTGATACAAAGAGTCAGAGAGATATACCATGTTGTTGGATTGGAAGAATCAACATTCTGAATATGACTCTACTACCCAAAGCAATCCACAGATTCATTGTAATCCCTATCAAACTACCAATGGCATTTTTCACAGAACTAGAACAAAAAATTTCACAATTTGTATGGAAACACAAAAGACCCCCAATAGCCAAAGCAATCTTGAGAAAGAAAGACGGAGCTGGAGGAGTCAGGCTCCCTGACTTCAGACTATATTACAAAGCTGCTACGGTAATCAAGACAGTATGGTACTGGCACAGGAATAGAAATATAGACCAATGGGACAGGATAGAAAGTCCAGATATAAACCAATGCACATATGTCACCTTATCTTTGATAAAGGAGACAAGAATATACAGTGGACAAAAGACAGCCTCTTCAATAAGTGGTGCTGGGAAAACTGGACAGCTAGATGTAAAAGAATGAAATTAGAACACTCCCTAACACCATACACAGAAATAAACTGAAAATGGATTAAAGACCTAAATGTAAGGCCCGACACCATCAAATTTTTAGAGGAAAACATAGGCAGAACACTCAATGACATAAATCACAGCAAGATCCTTTTGGACCTACCTCCTAGAGAAATGGAAATAAAAACAAAAATAAACAAATTGGACCTAATGAAACTTAAAAGCTTTTTCACAACAAAGGAAACCATAAACAAGACCGAAAGACAACCCTCAGAATGGGAGAGCATATTTGCAAATGAAGCAACTGAGGAAGGGTTAATCTCCAAAATTTACAAGCAACTCATGCTGCTCAATATTAAAAAGACAAAGAACCCAATCCAAAAATGGGCAGAAGACCTAAATAGACATTTCTCCAAAGAAGATATACAGATTGCCAACACACACATGAAAGAATGCTCAACATCGTTAATTATTAGAGAAATGCAAATCAAAACTACAATGAGATATCATCTCACACCAGTCAGAGTGGCCATCATCAAAAAATCTATAAACAGTAAATGCTGGAGAGGGTGTGGAGGAAAGGGAACCCTCCTGCACTGTTGATGGGAATGTAAATTGATACAGCCACTATGGAGAACAGTATGGAGGTTCCTTAAAAAACTAAAAATAGAACTACCATATGACCCAGCAATCCCACTACTGGGCATATACCCTGAGAAAGCCATAATTCAAAGAGAGTCATGTACCAAAATGTTCATTGCAGCCCTATTTGCAATAACCAGGACATGGAAGCTACCTAAGTGTCCATCAACAGATGAATGGATAAAGAAGATGTGGCACATATATACAGTGGAATATTACTTAGCCATAAAAAGGAACGAAACTGAGTTATAGTGAGGCGGATGGATCTGGAGACTGTCATACAGAGTGAAGTATATCAGAAAGAGGAAAACAAATACTGTATGCTAACACATATATATGGAATCTAAAAATTAAAAAAAAATGGTCGTGAACAACCTAGGGGCAAGACGGGAATAAAGACGCAGACCTACTAAAGAATGGACTTGAGGACACGAGAAGGGGTAAGGGTAAACTGGGACAAAGTGAGAGAGTGGCATGGACATATATACACTACCAAACATAAAATAGCTAGCTAGTGGGAAGCAGCTGCATGGCACAGGGAGATCAGCTCGGTGCTTTGTGACCACCTAGAGGGATGGGATAGGGAGGGTGGGAGGGAGGGAGACTCAAGAGGGAAGAGATTTGGGGACATATGTATATGTATAACTGATTCACTTTGTTATAAAGCAGAAACTAACACACCATTGTAAAGCAATTGTACTGCAATAAAGATGTTAAAAATAAATAAATAAATTAATTAATTAATTAAACGATCTCTAAGACATAAGGTCCTCAGGAGAGGAAGAAAGAGAGATGCACCAAAGGAAAGCTATTTTAAGGAGTACATGTCACTTTGTATTTTCATTATTTAAAAGGACCAGAGTTTGTCAACGGTTAATTTTAGGTATGAAGATTCAGGAATGAGAAGTACTCTGAAGAGTTAGGATAAACACATCATAGAGTTTAAAGTATCAAAACAGCTCAACTATTATTCTTAATGATGTTGTTGTTTTAAAAATACTGAAAATAATGTGTTTCTAGTAACGATCCAGAGCTGTTTTAAATATATGACAGTAATGAGCCTACTTGGGTGATTATTCATGATCATCACATTTTTCTTATCCTCTTTTCTGCCCTGCCTAAGAACAACACAATAAACACAATAGTAAATATGTGTTTCATTCCTAGTAAATAGTTTGCATATATAGCATTATTTAATTTAATTTTTTAAATACTGGGTAGATATCACTGTCTCCAGTTTACCTAAGACCCACGCATACAGACACCCACACACACACACACCCACACACACACACACACACACACACACACACACACACACCTTACACAGTCACAGCAAAGAATGAAGTATATTACCACATTTGGTAGTATGTAGTGGGCAGGGTGTCCATAAGGTAAGATGCCTCAGCTCCTGTCTCCTCTCCTCAAAATCCATCTCAACAGAGAAACCTTTGTTCACATCCCTATCTTAGCTTGGGATCCTGTGAACCTCAAATTCAGGCCATTCTGAACTGTGGTAGGGTAAAGTATATGTCAGACCCTCAAGCTGTATTTTCAATATCAATAGCCCTGGGAAAGCTGATAAAAATTTCTGTTCCTTTAGAAGGTTAAATACGGCATTAACTTTGGCAGATGTAAGCAGATTAGGTACCCTTCTGGACAAGTATAATGTAAGAAATGCCACATAAAGAAAGGAAAAATTTCTGTAATTATCTGTCATCACTGAGATTTGAAATTCTCCAATCAGAGGCTTATCGTTTTGTATTATTTTAATTTTTAAAAAATTTTTCCAGCTATGCTGAGGTATGATTGATAAATAAACGTTGTATATATTTAAGGTAAACAATGTGATGATTAGATAACTGTCTATTGTGGAATGATTCTCCCAATCAATGTAACCTATTCAACACCTCACATGTTACATTTTTTGGTGTGTGTGGTGAGAACACTAAAGATTTATCTTAGCAAATCTCAAGTGTACAATACATTATTAACTATAGGCTCCATGCTATACATTAGATCTCCAGAATTTATCTTATAACTGAAAGTTTGTACCCTTTGGCCAGTATTCCTCTATTTCCTCTAACCTTCAGCCCCTGACAATCATTGTTCTACTTTCTGCTTCTATGAGTTCAGCATTTTTAGATTCTGCTTTTAAGTGAGATCATGCAGAATTTGTTTTTCTCATCTGGCTTCTTTCACTTAGCATAATGCCCTCCAGGTTCATCCATGTTGTTCCTAATGTCCCAAGACTTCCTTCTTTTTTATGGCTAAATAATATTCCATTCTGTGTATATACCAGATTTCTTTATCCATTCAACTGTAGACAGACACTTAGATTGTTTCCATATCTTAGCTTTTGTGACTAGTGCTACAATAACATGGGAATGCAGATATATCTTTGAGATACTGATTTCATTTCCTTTAGATATACAGTCCAGAAGTAGGATTGTTGGATCATATGGTAATTCAATTTTAGCTTTTTGAGGAAACTTCATACAGTTTTCCACAATGGTTGTACCAATTTTAAATCCCACCAACAGTGTTCAGTAGTTTTCTTTTTTTCCACATTCATGCCAGCACTTATTTTTTGACTTTTTGAACAGGTGTGAGGTGATGTCCCACTGTGGTTTCAATTTGCATTTCCCTGATGATCAGTGATGTTGAGCACCTTTTCATATACTTGTTGGCCATTTGTCTGTCTTCTTTAGAAAAATATCTATTGAGGTCCTGTGCCCATTTTTTAATAGGGTTATTTGTGGATTTTCTTGCTATTGAGTTGTATGAGTTCCTTATGTATTTTAGATATTACCCCCCTATCAGATATATGGTATGCAAATATTTTCTCCCAGTCCAGAGGTTGCCTTTTCATTGGGTGATTTTTTTTCCTTTGCTGTGCAGAAAAATTTTAGTGTGATATAGTCCTACTTGTTTATTTTTGATTTTGTTGCCAGTGCTTTTGATGTTATAACCAAAAAGTCATTTCTAAGACTAAGGTGAAGGATCTTTTCCCTTGTTTTCTTCTGAAATTTTTACTTTTGATTTATACAGGGTTTAGGTCTTATGTTTATATCTTTAATCCATTTTGAGTTGATTTTTGTTAGTGGTATAATATAGGGGTCCAATTTTATTTTTTTGTATATGGTTATACCACTTTCCTAGCATCATTTATTAAAGAGACTATCCTTTCCCCATTGTGTATTTTCAGCAACTTTGTCGAAGATTAGTTGACTGTATATGTGTGCATTTATCCCCAGGCTCTCTGTTCTGTTCCATTGGTCTATACGTCTGTCTTTATTCCTGTATCATTCCATATTGTTTACTGCAGATTTGTAATAAATTTTGAAGTTACTAAGTATGAGACCTCTAGCTTTGTTTTTATTTCTCAAGATTGTTTTGGCCATTCAGAATCCTTTAAGATTGCATATGCATTTTACAATTTTTTTATTATTTCTTCAAAAAATGCCGTTGGGATTTTGGTGGGAATTGCATTGAATCTGTAGATTGCTTTGGATAGTATGGACGTTTTAACAATATTGATTCTTCCTGTCCATGAATATGGAGATATCTTTCCATTTATTTGTGTCTTCTCTAATTTCTTTCATCATTGTCTGTTAGTTTTCAATGTACAGATCTTAACATTCTTGGTTAAATCTATGTCTAAGTACAGTTGACTCTTGAACAATATAGGAGTTAGGGGTGCTGACCTTCCAGCAGTCAACAGTCAGCCTTCCCTATATGTGACTCCACACCGACAGGTTGAACCAATCACAGATCATGTAGTACTGTAGTATATGTATTTTTAAAAATCCATGTATAAGTGGACCTATGCAGTTCAAACTTGTGTTGTTCAAGGGTCAACTGTATTCTTTTTCATGCTATTTTAAATAGGATCTTTTTTTCATTTCTTTTATCAAATAGTTCATTGTTAGTATATAGTAATGCAACTGATTTTTGTATGTTGATTTTGTATCCTGCAACTTTACTGAATTCATTTATTAGTTATAACAGTTTTTCCTGGAATCATTCTACAAATAAAATCATCTCATCTGCTAACAGAGATAATCTCAGAGGAAAAGCTTTGGTTTTTTCAACATTGAGGATGATATTAACTGTGGACTTTGCATATGTGGCCTCTATTATGTTGAACTAATTTTCTTCCATTCCTAGATTGTTGAGGTTTTTATTTTTAATCATAAAATGGTGTTGAATTTTGTCAAATTTTTTTCTGCATGTCTTGAGATGATCATGTGTTTTTTAATCCTTCATTCTGTTAAAGTGGTTTATCATATTAATTGATGTTCTTATGTGGAACCTTCCTTTCATCCTATGGTTAAATCCTATTTGGACATGGTGTATGATCCTTTTAATGTGCCATTGAATTCAATTTGATAGCATTTGTTGAGGATTTTTTGCATCTATATTCATCAAGGATATTGGCTGGTAGTTTTCTTTTTTTGTAGTGTCTTTTTCTGGCTTTGGCATCAAGATAAATTATACTTGGAAGTATTTGGAAGTATTCCCTCCTTTTCGATATTTTGGAAGAGTTTAAGATGGATTAATGTTAATTCTTCTTTAAATATTTGGTAGAATTCACCATCTGTTCCTAGGCTTTTCTTTGTTGGGAGGATTTTGATTACTGATTCAATGTGCTTAATATTTATAGATCTGTTCAGATTTTCTGTTTATTCATGATTCTGTCCTGGTAGATTACATTTTGGGGGGAATTTATTCATTTCTTCTAGGTTATACAATTTTTTGATATATAATTGTTCACAGCAGTCTCTTATCATTTTTATTTCTGGGGCATCAATTGTAATGTGTCCTTTTTCATTTATGATTTTATATATTTGTCTTCTCTTTTTTTCTTAATTAGTCTCGGTAATTTTGTTGATTTCGTTCTTTTCAAAAAACAAACTCTTAGTTTCACTCTTAGTTGATTTTTTTCTATTGTCTCTGATTTATTTCTGCTCTACTCTTTATTATTTCCTTCTTTCTGCTAACTTTGGGTTGAGTTTTTCTTCTTTTTCTAGTTTCTTGAAGTATAGAGTTAGGTTGTTTATTTCAGTTCTTTCTTCCTTTTTTTTTTTTTTTTTAAATGTAGGCATTTATCACTATAAACTTCCCTCTTGGTACTACTTTTGCTGCATTCCACAAGCAATGTTGTGTTTTCATTTTCGTTTGTCTCAAGATATTTTCTAACATCTTTTTGACTTCTTCTTTGGTTCATTGGTAGTTCAAGATTTCATTGTTTCTTTTAAAACTAAAATTTGATTTTTTAATTTCCACATATTTGTGTATTTCCAATTTTCCTTCTGCTATTGATATCTAGTTTCATTCCACTGTGGTGGGAAAAGATAACTGGTAGGATTTCAGTCTTCTTAAATTTGTTTAGACTTGATTTGTGACCTAACATGCAGTCTGTCCTTGAGAATGTTCCATGTGCCCCTGAGAGTAATGTAAATGCTGTTGCTGTTGAGTGGAATACTCTGCGTATATTTGTTAGAACCATTTGTCTATAGTGTTGTTCCTGTCTTTTTTTTTCTTATTGATCTTCTTTCTCGGTTTTCTATGCATTATTGGAAATGGGATTTTGAAATCTCCTATTATTATTCTATTGCTTTCTATTTCTCCTTTCATTTCTGTTAATCTTTGGTACATATATTTAGATACTCTGTTGTGGGGCATATGTATAGCTATAATATGTATAATCGTTATATCATTCTGTCAAGTTGATCTCATATAAGGTCCTTCTTTGTCTTCTCTGACAGTTTTTTATTAAGTCTACTTTGCCTAATATAAGTAAGGCCGTCCCTGCTCTTTTGTTTACCATTTGCCATCTTTCTTCCCTTTAAAACTTTCAGCTTATGTGTATTTTTAAACCCAAAGTTAGTCTCTTATAGACAGCATATACTTGGATCTTGTTTTTTATCCTATCAGCTACTGTCTCTTTTGAGTGGGGAGTTTGATTTATATTTAAAGTAATTATTGATAGGGAAGGACTTAGTATTGTCATTTCGTTGTTTTCTGTGTCTTATAGCTCTTTTGTCCATCTTTTCTTCTCTTGCTGTCTTCCTTTATGTTGTATTGATTTTTTTTTCTAGTAACATGCTTTGATTCCTTTCTCATTTTCTTTTGGGTATCTTCTATAGGTGTTTTCTTTGTGGCTACCATAGGACTTACATAAAACACCTCATAAGTTTAACAGTCCATTTTAAGCTGATAACTTGACTTCAGTTGCATACAAAACCTGTACACTTTGTTAGTGATGTACAAATTACATATTTTATATTGTATATCCATTAATATATTCTATAATTATAGTTATTTTTATACTTTTGTTTTTTAACTTTTATGCCACAATTAAAAGTGATTTATGTACCACTGTTACACTATTGAGTTTTGTGTATTTTTCTATATATTTACCTTTACCAGTGAGCTTTATACTTTCGAATGCTTTTGTGTGGCTGTTTGGCATCTTTTCATTTCAACTTGAAGGACTCCCTTTAGCATGCCTTGTAAGGCAGGTCTAATGGTGATTAGCTCCCTCAGCTTTTCTTTGTCAGGGAAAGTATCTACTTCATTTTTGAAGGATGGTTTTTCTGGTTATAGTATTTTTGTTTAGCAGTTTGTTTTTTATCACTTTAAATATATCATCCCTCTCATTTCAGGCTTACAAGGTTTCTGCTGAGAAATCTGCTTAGAGTCTTACAAGGATTCCCTTGTATATGATGTTATTTTTCTCTTGCTATTTCCAAATTCTCTTTTTGGCTTTGTTGACATTTTGATTATGCGTCTCATTGTGGAGTTATTTGGTTTCATCCTATTTAGAGCCTTTTGGACTTAATGAATCTGATGTCCATTTCCTTCCCCAGATTTGGGAAGTTTTTGGCCATTATTTCTTTAAATAAGCTTTCTGCCTCTATTTTTCTCTTTTCCTTCTGAGACTCATAATGTGTATATTGGTCCTCTTGATATTGTTGTGTAAGTCCCTTAGATTTTCTTCACTCTATTTTATTTATTTTTCTTTTTGCTCCTCTGACTGGATAATTTCACATGACTTTTCTTCAAGTTCTCTGATTACTTTTGCTTGATCAAATCTGTTGAACCTCTAGTGAATTTTTCATTTCAGTGAATTTTTCAGCTACATTCCTCGGCTCCAAAATTTGTTTAGTCTTTTTTTATATTTTCTATCTCTGTTGAAATTCTCACTTTGTTCATGCATTGTTTTCCTGATGTTGTTGAACATCTTCATGACAGTTATTTTGAATAATTTGTCAAGTAATTCCTATACCTCCATTTCTTTATGGTGTGTTTCTGGAGACTTATTTTGTTTCTTTAACAGGGTAATTTTTTTCTGTTTCTTCATTTTCTTTTTAACTTTGTGTTGGTATCTACACATTTGAAAAAATAGCTACCTCTCCCATTCTTTACAGACTGGCTTTATACAGGGAAAGATCTTCACCAAGCAGTGCAACTAGAGACTCTGGGGGCCTCTCAGGTCTTTTCTGTGAATATGTCTTTCTGATCTTGTGTATGAAGATTACTAATTAGAGGGGCTTGCCATCTTCTGTTTTCTCAGGAGTTTGTAATCTCTTGCTCCCTCTGGTGTCTGTCTTCTGTAGTGTGAGTACTCTGAAATAGCACACTGCCCAGATCTTTTTTTCAGCAGCCTCTAGGCATCTAGAGTTTGTCATGTTCTCTTAGTTCCATAAGACAAGCAAGACAGAAATCAGAACGTTAGGCAGCCCACTGAAAAGCCAGAAATTTGGATGCATGTTCCTCTCTTCTTTTTCTGCACTTATGGAGAGCCTTCTGAGCTATATCAGTTTCTGTCTGCCATACCATGAGACCTCTGTAGAACCAGTACCCTGCCCAGCTCTTTTTTGTTCTCAGAAACTACCATGCTTCTAGAGTATGTCAGGTCTCATCAATACTTCAAGATAGGCAAGACAGAAGCCAGTCCCCCAGCAGCCCCACACCTCCAATATCCAGATGTTGGATGTCTGGTCCACTCTTCTCTTTTCTTCACCTGGGAGAAGTGAGACCTGAGAATTTCCTCCTAATCCTGTGGTACTGTGCTCAGGAGAGAGAGCTTGTGGTGACAGCATCCACAAATTTTCCTAATAGCTTCAGAGCAGCTGATTTTGCACTCACCTGGAGGGCAGAAGTCTCTTGACTGGTTTCAGAATTTCTCACAATGGAAATTGGCCTGCATATTTTTGAATCAGTGTCTCCATGGAACTGATCTGGGGCTTCCTATTCTGCCATCTTCCTGACATCACCCCTCTGGATATTCTGTTTTATACATCTCTTATTTATCGGATCATGCATCATTGCCTAGCACTGGTAATAAAATGTTTTAAAACAATAACAATCATAATGACTATATTAATATTAATTAGTCCTTGTCAGGTACTTTCCATGGGCCAGGAAAGATAATAATCTTTATGGGTATTATTAATTTAACAGAATGAAAACTGAGGTTCAAAAAGACTAAGCAAGTTGCCTGAAGTCATGCTCCCAGATAGAGCTAAGATTCCAGTCTAAGCCATTTGTATCCTTAGTCCACTTTCTCAGACCACCTATTATGATACTCAATACACATTTACTGAAAGGATCAGTGAGTCCCAACCTGAATCTCCCATCTGCTCTTCTATGTTTCACTGTTGGATCTTTTCTAGGAAACTGTTCTTCACCTTCTGCCTGTATCTCCCCTGTCAGTTTGGATTTTAAATTCCTTACAACCTCCCATGTACTGTGCCTCTCTCCTGCTTTCTTCTACCAAGAAGTTCCTCAAATTCTTTCACAGTCTTCATCTCAAATGTAATCTACCTTGACTTCAAGATGGTCACTTGAATCTTAAATGTCACTCAGTTCACTTCAGATCACAGCAGCTCATCTTCAGGCCCAAGAATCTTTAATGAACCTGTTAAGTACTTATGTCTTACTTAGCAAGTGGAAAACTGAAGGAGAGTGAGCAAATATCACATTGGAATAAGAGTAAAAACAAAGGCTTTATGATAGCTGCTGTGGTCAGGCATTTTAGATATTAATTTACTTAAAAATAATTGAATTTTCATTTGTTATTTAGTTATTCAGTTTATTATAGGGACAGCATTGTATTCTTTGTACACTATAAAAATAAAATGTGATTGAAAATATCTTTAAGATTCCATTTTTGTCACCCTGCAAAGAATGACACTTCGGTAATTTAAAAAATGCCTCCTCACTATTATTCTGTAAGCATTCCATAAAGTAACAAGTATCAGACTCACAGCATTAATGTTTAACTGTAGTCCTATGCAACAGGATATAAACCAAGCCCTACCCATCAAGTTCTCATAAAGAGAACAGGGTAATGATACAATTTTAAAGGTTGACATTATATTTTTGTTCCAGAAATCCCGAGCCATTCACGGCATACTTCCTACCTGGCAGTGATCCTGAGTTTTTTGTAAAACCTCAGGTTGGAGAACTTCTTCCTTTTGACACTGAAGGAACTCTAATCGTTGTGGGTTTTAAACCCAAAATGTACAGCAGGAAATACAAAGCAACATTAGCAATACAGGTGAGTTCCACAAAGGCAGTAGTCGAGAATGTTTGATGTCACAAAAGTCATTAAATGACTTTGAGAGAAAAGGTTTCACCCAATGATCACAGATAAAGAATAGCAACATTATCATGTAAAAGTCAACATATTTCAACTGCTCTGTATTGTTTTAACTTCCTTTTGGTCAATAAAGAAATTTTAAACGTGAAGTATAGCCAAAAATATTGTTATCACCAGTGAAAATAGGAAATTATTTCTCTTCCATATTAAGGAATTGTGGAAGAGATAAATAATGACTGTAAAGTGATTTGTATAGTCACATATTATTTTCTGTAATAACCTATTCAAAGACTTTAGGTGATTTGCGATAGAGATTTTGAAACCTTTGATTAAGGGATAAGATGTTGTCAAAATGTTAAAGTCTAAAATGAAGAAAATTAAATAGAAGATAAAATTTATCTTGAATTGAAAAAAAAAATGATGTGAAATGGGCCATTAATGTAAAATAATGTTAAAGTGATCATTTTATTAAAAGTTAAGGTAGGGCTTCCCCGGTGGCGCAGTGGTTGGGAGTCCGCCTGCCGATGCGGGGGACGCGGGTTCGTGCCCCGGTCTGGGAGGATCCCACAGCAAAAAAAAAAAAAAAAAGTTAAGGTAAATACAATTCTGAAAATTTATCCAGTAAGCAACACTTCTCCATAAAATTTCCCACATATATGCCACTAGGAACATTTTGGCTAAAGATAACTTTCAAGTTATTTCTGAAAAGATGCCTATTGCCACTGTCTGTTTTCAGTAGCACAGGCACAAGGGACTTGTAGTCTTGTTTTGAGACACAACTACTGATGCCAAAGTGTCTACTAGACTTCTGAATCAGACACTAATTAAGCAGCACCATTGGCAGAAAAATGTGTTGTTACTGTTTTAATGAATAGAGAAAAATGTTGGATATTGCTTGAGAAAATTATTTTTATTTTTCATCTTAGAGTCCTTACAACCCAGGTAATAAAAATATAAAGCCTCTGGAGACTTGCTGCCCATAACCCACTCCTGTGTTAATATTTGATTTTAAATGATCATGTTGATGTATTTCCTTATTTTTTTCTTTTTTTACATCTTTATTGGAGTATAATTGCTTTACAGTGGTGTCTCAGTTTCTGCTTTATAACAAAGTGAATCAGTCATACATATACATATGTTCCCATATCTCTTCCCTCTTGCGTCTCCCTCCCTCCCACCCTCCCTATCCCACCCCTCTAGGTGGTCACACAGCACCGAGCTGATCTCCATGTGCTATGCGGCTGCTTCCCACTAGCTATTTACCTTACATTTGGTAGTGTATATATGTCCATGCCACTCCCTCACTTTGTCACAGCTTACCCTTCCCCCTCCCCATATCCTGAAGTCTATTCTCTAGTAGGTCTGTGTCTTTATTCCCGTCTTACCCCTAGGTTCTTCATGACATGTTTGTTTTCTTAAATTCCATATATATGTGTTAGCATACGGTATTTGTCTTTCTCTTTCTGACTTACTTCACTCTGTATGAAAGACTCTAGGTCCATCCACCTTACTACAAATAACTCAGTTTCGTTCCTTTAAGAAAAAGAAATCTTAACCTCTACTTTACACCATGACGAAAAATTAACTCCAGATAAATTGTGGACCTCAACGTGAAAGATAAAACAAACAATGCAATCAAAAAATAGGCAGAAGATCTAAATAGACATTTTCCCAAAGAAGGCATACAGATGGCCAACGACACATAGAGAGATGCCCAATATCATTAATTATTAGAGAAATGTAAATCAAAACCACCGTGAGATATCACCTCAAACCACTCAGAATGGCCATCATCAAATGTCTGCAAATATTAAGTGCTGGAGGGGTTGTGAAGGAAAGGAAACCCTCATACACTGTTGGTGGAAATGTAAATGTAAATTGGTGCAGCCACTATGGAGAACAATAGGGAGATTCCTTAAAAAACTAAAAAAAGAGTTTCCATATAAGTCAGTAATCCCACTCCTGGGCATATATCTGGAAAAGATGAAAACTCTAATTTGAAAAGGTACATGCACCCCAATGTTCATAGTAGCACTAGTTACAATAGCCAAGACAAGGAAACAAGCCAAGTGCCCATCTACAGATGATTAGCTTAAGAGTATGTGCTGTACATATATAATGTGTATATATATATATAAAATGAAATATTACTCAGCCATAAAAAAGAATGAAATATTGCCATTTGCAGCAACACGGATGTTCCTAGAGAATATTTTACTTTGTGAAGTAAGTCAGAGAAAGACATACTACATGATACAACTTACATGTGAAATCTAAAAAATAGTACAAATGCATCTACATACAAAGCAGAAGTGGACAGATACAAACTACTATACATAAAACATAAGCAACAAGGATTTATTGTAGAGCACAGGAGATTATATTCAATATCTTATAATAACCTCTAATGGAATATACTCAGAAAACAATCGCTGAATCACTATGCTGTATACCTGAAACTATCACTATAGTGATAGTTTTATATCATAGATAGTATTGTAAATCAACTATACTTCAATTTAAAAAAATCAAAGGGTACCAAATCAATTCAGAGACTAGAGCAGTTACATGAGGAGTAGGGGGAGTAACCAGATAAAGAGCTAACAGTGTCCACAAACTTCTTTATTATCTCTAGAGGTCACAGAGCATGCTGTTGATATTTGTAGCTTCATATTTAAAAAGAAGTCTGAAAAAGCATTAAAAGACTTTACTTGGATCCTCTTATTTGAGGATCTCAATTTGCTCATTAGTATGTGAATTTTCTGAAGAATGGAATGTAAGAGTTTTCTGAGATTCTGAAAGTTCCATATGGAGCTGACACTGTACATTTTAAAAAATACATATGCTGATTTGGAATTTGTGAATGCTGGCCAAGTATCTATCAATTCACTTATGTGTTTATGCCCTTACTTAATAAACACATGCTGAGTACTACTCCAAGCTAGGTTCTGTACTGAACCTTGAGATAAAAAAACAAATGAGCACTGGTCAGACCTTCCTGCAAGTGCTCCCTGACTGGTGGGGAAGACAGGTGTAAACAGGTAGTTTCCAGACCACATGGAAAATGCTGTGATTGAGACCTTGGTGTAGAAAGACAGAGGTGGGGACCTGGCTGGGGAGTAAGAAAAGGCTTCACAGAAGACATTACATTTGACCAGGATATTAATGGAGTTGTTGTCTTCTGGGTATAAGAGGAGAGTGTGGCCTCTCAGACTGGGAGGAGGGACATGTGCCAAAGCCTAAAAATGTGACAGTACATAGCATGTCCAGGAGTAAGCAATGGTTGGAGCTCAGGATTAACGGGCTGGGGATTGACAGAAGATGTGGCAACAGATGTTGGTGGGAACACATTCTCAGCTAAGGGACTACATAGAGTAAAGGGGTAGGAAGATGGGTAAATAAAGGACATTTATATTGAAATGGCCAGTTAGCAGGTGAATATATGCATATGGAACTCAGAACATGGGTTTGATTCTGATAATTTTGTGACTTATTGGTATGAATCAAAAGGAAAGCATGATAATGTTTGTAGTAAGCTTATAAAAGCAGTGGCTCTCAAATCCTAGCAGGCATTAGAATTGTCTTAGTTGATTTGCTAAAAATGCAGTTGCAAGGTCCGCTCTCCTCCCTGCTGGTTCATTATTTGGGGCTAAATGCAAGAATCTACCTTTTAACGTGTGTTTAAACTAAGTGGTGTAAACTAAGAAGAAAAAAAAGAGAGGAATATCTAGATCCTGCTCCTGATGTTGCGTACAGCAGTCCGGGGGCTTGTCCCCACTGAGCCAAACAACCACATAGCAAGGATAGTTCCTGGAGAACAGACTGGGCAACATGGGGTATTTACCCTGGGAAGGAAAGAGTTAAGCTGGGATTGTGAGGAGCCTCCTTGTAAACAAAACACATGGTTGAAACATACAATCAGGAAGAAAAAAAATTGTCATTCACTTAAGATTTTTCTTCTAACCTAAATCAATATTGTAAGGGCTTGTTTGTGACAGCTTCTTTTAGTCTTCTTATTTCTAGAGATGTCTTCATTTTACCCTTACTCTCAATTTACACTTTCTCTAGGCATAGATTTCTGGGTTCATAACTATTTTTCCCCTCAGCACTTTGCAGTTATTACCCCATCTTCTATGACTTTTCCTGTTGATGAGAAATCTGTTCTATGTTAAGTTTACCTGAAAGGTAAACTGACTTTCCTTTTTAGCTTTTAAGGTTTTTTTCTTTCATTCTTGATTTCCTGAAAATTTCTCTATTATGTATCTAGCAATGGGTCTATTATGTTATTTTATTATTGTTGTTATTATTATTGTTATTATTCTGCTTGGCACTCAAAGTGTGCTATCATTTTGAATACTTATATCTCTCTTCCATGCCAGAAAATTCTCAGCTAATATCTTATCAAATATTCCTTCTCTTTCTTGCCTGCATTCTCTGTATTCTGGAAAGAGATCCCAAGAGCTTAGGGCCTGAAGCTTAAGTGTAAAGGATCTCAATCGATCTTGTGGGAATATTAACAGCTTGTACATATATTTTACCTTTTTTATGTCTTTGCTGTGTGGTAGATGAAGTGTTCAGTGCTATCTTCCAAGTCAGTAATAGTCTTTTCAGTGGTGTTCTGTTTAGAGTTTATCCTATTGATTTTATTGTTTATTTTGATGATAGTTTTTAGTTCTTGTATTTTGATTAGTTTTTTATATTCACCTTTTAAATATATGTAGCTTCTCGTTTGATGTTTTCTTGTTCATTCCTTAATAAGATTTTATCTTTGAGTATCATAGCAGTGTTAACTATAAAGCATTTGTCAAAATATTCCATAAAGTTAATATCATGAGGAGATAATTCCTGTTCTGATGTTTATCTTATTGATTGTCTTTCTTAGCATTAGGTTTCTTCATGCATTTTAGAATGGTGGATCACAGGCTTATCTAAGGGGAATATGTATTTTTTTGCTTTGCATTGTTTTCTTTTTCTTTCACTTTCTGGGCTCTTTCCTCTCTGACAAGGAGTTATGAGGCTCCTTCCAGGAATGTCCTGGTGCCCTCAGTTGACAAGTAGCTCTCATAATGAAGGCTTGGGCCTCCTCCCTGGTAGGGATATGAAAGATATACAGGACTGATTAGTGAGCCTCAGGCGGCTCGAGCTTACATTGCCTGCAGCTCTGGGCAGCAGTTACCAGTATTTTTTCACCCTACTTTTAGAAATCATAGCCCCTGGATTTAAGCAGTGAAGCCAACTCCTTTTCTCCATTTTACATGGAAGATCTCTAGTCCTTCTTATCCCAAAGAGGTAAATTTGCATCTCCCACTGCCTGCTTTGGAATATAGACCATCAGCTCCATTAACCACTCCAGCTTTCTATATTGTCTTTTGTGTACGAAAATGCTTATTTTGTCTAAGTCTCTTTGATTCTGTGTTTTTATATTGCTAAGTTTTTAGAGCCAAAGGGTATACATCAAAGAAGCAACAGAGTGCCTTTTTCCTAGTGTCTCTGGGTTAATTTTTAACTACAGATTTTATTAGAATGTTGGAAATATAATTAATAAAGGAAATCCAATCACTTTCAAGTAGAAATAGCTATGGAGTTTCTAGAGGTTTAATTATATAGATTATAATCAGTTACTAAAGTTTTTTTTTTTTTTTCCTCTGTTTCAGGAAATACTTAGCTTTGAAAGAGTTATGTAAAACTTTGCAATTCAGTCAACTAGTGAAGGATATTGGAACCGGTTCTTTCCCATCAGCTATCACTGAAAAGAACCTTGGTGTCTACAGTTTAGGATTAGATAAGTAATTTCTATGCTTTTTTTCTGTCAGAGTTAGTGTAGTCTCAGTGAATACATATCAGATTGTTGGATCTTTATATGTTTGCTTATTAATTAACATATTCCTGAGTAAAACTCTGAAGTTCTCTCTGTTTTTAAGCCTTAAAATATGGTGTCTTATACAGTTTTCAAATGAAGGCCTTATCTTTTTAAAATTATATCTACAAGGAAAGGATTCTTTCCTCTTACAAGAAGCACTTTACTGAAGTGAAACATTAGCCAATGGTTTCATTTGTAACGCAGTATCTTTATATTGACTGGTTAACAATTAATTACTCAAGTGAAAACTAAGAATATATTAGTGGATTGTTAATTCACTCCTCTGGATCTCAGCTGAGAAGTTTCCCTAATACATCTCAGGTCACTGACCACATGAATCCAATGTCTCCAGGCAGCCAGCAGGGCTCTGCTCCCTTCGTGTTCCCATCTGCTAAGATTTCAAGGGGACGAGTCTTACTTAGCTTGTCTGTTACTGATCTTGCGCCATGATCTGGCTGAAGACGTTACCCCCTCTTCTCCAATGCTTCTTTTTTCCTTCTCTGCATAGATTAGATCTTCCTCCAGTGTTCAAGCTGTATTCACACTCTGCACCCTGACTCAGCCAGGTACACATTAGACCTGAAGCTTTCTCATGGCTCCTGCTTCTCTCTCTTACCTTTGCCAACGACTGGCCTCTCCTGTTTCCCTCCATCATGCCAGCCCTGAAGATGAGCATATGGCAATTTATGTCCTATGCTCCTGTCTTACATTGCATACCAAAGAGGGGAATATTTATATGGTATGTGATAGGAGGTCGTTTATTTGGGCGTTGATCACAGAAAGCACCATTAGGGGAAGAAGATAGTGAGATCATATGTGGAAGGGGAGGAACCCAAAAGAGGGTGAGTTATTAACAGGTTTGTTCTATGTCCAAATGGGTATCACTTCTCCTCAGGATCTCTGAAGTCCAAGATAGAACATGCCTCAGAGTAATCCCCCTTCTTTCTCAGAGCCAAGTGGGGTCCATATTCATCCTCCAGTACTCATTTGTCATTGTTAAGGGCTGCTCCATAGGAACATTTACTTTCTAAGGGCATTACTTCACAAGTATCTGAAAGAAAGCCCTTCAGCAGAAATTTGCAATGGATCAGGGTTGTTTATGTACTGGCCTGTGAGTGTTGAATAAGTATGGGAGAGGTACTAACAGGAACTGATGAATCACTCCCATCCTCTGATACTTATGTAGGAACTGTTGACATCTGTATCACAGAGGTGAGGGCATCCCCACTACATGCATAGGCTGTCCAGGCAGTGGTATTTGTGAGGCACCAAGAAAGGCTTCATCCAAAGTTATCTGCTTCACTCATGCCTATGGTTCTCTCTTACCAATAGCTTCATTTCTTTCAAAAGACAAATGTCACTGGATTCTAGATGAGTCCTCAGTATCCGTATTCATCCTCCCACATGACCGCACAAATCAATTGGAAAAAGAGCATGGAACTCACCTGGGAAAAGCCATCAGATTCTTTCTCTAGGAATTTGGCGTTGGGACGGGAGAAGCTCTTTCGGTCTCAATTATTCAGTTAGGAAAATTTGGGAGCCAAGGTATGACAGTGTATGCAGCAGACAAAACATCAATAAGGCTGAACTCCAGATAGAGAAATAAGGTAAACGTACAGAGAGAAACAAACTGGAGCTTCTATGCTGTGTCTTGCTTACTAATACCATTCGAGTGGCTTGATCATACCGCTGGGGAAGTCTGTCTATATTGATTATCCCTGGGTTACACCTGAATCCTGACATTTTTCCTTTACACTTAAACTTCAGGCACTAATTCTTTACTCTGAATGTGTTTGCCAGATGGATTTCCTTCTGGACCTATTTAAAGAGGAAGCACAAGAACACTGATATATGGAATAAGGGATGTAGAAGGTTGATGACCTCCACATTATACCAAGTTCAGACCAAGTTGCAGTGAGGGAGATAAGGTATATAACCAGATACAGAGATAAATAAATACTATGTGGTACCTTATTTATATATCTGAGTCAAGTACTTTTGTTCATTTTAACATTTTTGTGTTATGTGTGGTAAAATACACAAAATTTACCATTTTAACCATTAAGTTTACAGTTCAGTGGTATTAAGTACATTCACATTGTTCAGCTATTAACACTATCTATCCCAGAGCACTTTTCACCTTTCCAAACTGAAACTACGTACCCATTAAACAATAACTCCCTATTCTCCCCTTGCTACAGCCCCTGGCAACCACCATTATACTTTCTGCCTCTATGAATTTGACTACTCCAGACACCTCAGATAAGTGGAATCATACAGTATTTGTCCTTTTATGACTAGCTTATTTCACTTAGCCTAATGTCCTCAAGGTTCATCCCTGTTGTAGCATATGACAGAATTTCCTTCTTTTTAGAGCTGAATAATATTCCATTGTGTGTCTATATATATATATATATACACCACATCTCGTTTATCCCTTCATCCATCAATGGACACTTGGGTTGCTTCCACCTTTTGACTATTGTGAATAATGCTGCTATGAAAAAGGGTGTACATGGTCAGAATGACCATCATTAAAAAATCTACAAATAACAAATGCTAAGGAGGGTGTAGAGAAAAGGGCACCCTCCTATGCTCTTGGTGGGAATGTAAATTGGTATAGCCACTGTGGAAAACAGTATGGAGGTTCCTTTAAAAACTAAAAATAGAGTTCCATATGATCTAGCAGTCCCACTCCTAGGCATATATCCAGAGAAAACTATAATTTGAAAAGATACATGCACCCAGTGTTCATAGCAGCACTATTCACAATAGCTGAGATGTGGAAGCAACCTAAATATCCATCAACAGATGAATGGATAAAGAAGATGTGGTACATATATACAATGGAATATTACCTAGCCATAAAAAAAGACTGAAATAATGCCATTTTCAGCAACATGGATGGACCTAGAGATTGTCACACTAAGTGAAGTAAGTCAGAAAGAGAAAGACAAATACCATATGATGTCACTTATATGTGGAATCTGAAATATGGCACAAATGAACATTTATGAAACACAAACAGACTCACAGACATAGAAAACAAACATGGTTACCAAAGGGGAAAGGGGGCAGAGGAGGGATAAATTAGGAGTTTGGGATTAGCAGATACAAACTACTGTATATAAAATAGATTAACAACAGAGTCCTACTGTATAGCACAGGGAACTATATTCAATATCCTGTAATCAACCATAATGGAAAAGAATATGAAAAGAACATGTTATATATGTACTGAATAATTGTGCTGTTCACCAGTAAATCAACTATACTTCAATTAAAAAGAAAAAAGAAAATGGGTGTACAAATATGTGTATGATTCCTTGCTTTCAGTTAATGGGTATATACCTGAAAGTGGAATTGCTGTAACATATGGTGATCCTATTATTAATTTTTTGAGGAACCGCCATGCTACTTCCCATGCACCATTTTACAGTTACAACAGCAATTCACAAAGGTTCCACGTTCTGCACATCCTTGCCAATTGTGTAGATAAATGTATGTGTGTAGACACTTTTGTATTATTCCCTTATTAACCTTCTGATGCCTACAGGGTCTGTAATGATACAACACGTTTCTTACCTAATAGAAAAATGCCAATCTTCTCCCTATTTTTAAGCATTTTATTTTTTTAATTTGTCTTTGCTCGCTCCATTTTTTGTTTCTCTGTTTATGATCCTGTCTTGCTGTGGTTTACGTGTAGATTTTTTAAGTCCCATTTTGATTCATCTAAAGTGTTTTTTAAGAGTAACTCTTTGCATAAAATTTTCATGATAGCTTACTTATTGTATTATATATTCATAACTTCTCAGTCTACTGATGTCATTCTATCAGTTTGAGTGAAGTGCAGCATTCTTACCTCCCTTTATGCTCCCTTGCTTATTATATAATTTAAAAAATATTTCCTCTACAGGTATTTAGAACCACATCAGAGAATGTTATAATTTTTTCTTCCAACATCAATCATAATTTAGAAAACTCAAGAGAAGAAGGAAAGTCTCTGGTATTTACCCACATGTTTGCTCACTGCATTCTTGCTTCCTTTCTTATGTTCCAATATTCCTGCTTTTATAATTTTCTTTCTGTTTAGAGAAATTCTTTCACCTTTAGAGTCAGTCTCTAGGTGACAAATTCCACTAATTTTCCTTTGTCTAAGAATATCTGGGCTTCCTTTCTGAGCAATATTTCCACTGTATACAGGATTCTAGGTGGACAGTTCTTTACTTTCAGCACTGGGGAAAAAATAATGTGTCGCCTCCATGGTTTCTAATAAGGAATTCATTGTTATTCTAATTGTTTTCCCCTGTAGGTAAGGTATCATTTTTCTGAGCTGCTTTCAAGATTTTTACTCTGTTTTCATTTTTCAGAAGTGTGACTCTATTGTGTGTTGTTATTTCTTTGGATTTATCCTATTTGGAATTTTATCAGCTTTTAAAAACTGTAGGTATATGTCTTTTGCCAAATTTTGGAAGTTTTCATCCATTATTTCTCCAAGTACGTTTTCAGCCTTATCCTTTTTTCCCTCTCTTTCTGGGATTCTGATGATATGAATATTAGATTTTTGTTATAATCTCACAGATCCCCGAGGCTCTCTTCATTTTTTAGATTCTTCTCTGTTATTCAGATTAGAATTAGAATTGTTCTATCTTTCAGTTCACTAACCCTTTTTTCTGCCCCCCTCCATTGTGCTGCTGGTATCCTCATCATGAGCGAGAGAGAGAGGTGGTGAAAGTCTTGTCTCTCCACCACCCCAGTTGGGAGGGGCAGGAGCATCTTGTTGCTGCAAGGTGTGGGTAGATGTTCAGGCTTTCCACGCAGCGGTCTCCCCTGACAGTGTTGAAGGCAGAGCCTTATTACCACCTAGCAGGGCTGACTATGAAAGCCCTGGCCCCTACTCAACCTTCTTTGACACCACTCCAGTGGGGAATTATGGCGCTTCCTTACAGCCTAGCAAATGTGAGTCTGAAAGTCTAGGCCCCCATTTGGCCTTTATTGGTGAGGGTGAGTGTGAGGCAATAGTTTTTTTCTGTAGTATTTGGCTGGAGTAGAGAAGCTATTGTTTAAGTTTTCTCTCTGCTAGGCTGACCTTTTCTGAGTCCTTTCTCTAAAGAGAGCAGACTTTCCTTGGGAACTCACAGCCATTGTTCCTTGAGTTCTAAGGTTGTCCTTAGTCCATCTGCCTTCTCTCCATCTTTTAGAGTAATATACATATTTATACATACATACATATATATACTTACATATATATGTGTGTGTGTGTGTGTGTGTGTGTGTGTGTGTGTGTGTGTGTGTTTTAGTTGTACTTATTGGGAGGAAAATGGACAAATACATGTAATCCATTTTCCCAGAAGAGGAGATCTAGCTTCATATTCATTTAATTAACTCAGAGAAAAAAATGGCATGAATGCTTTCAGTTTATTCCAGCATCCTTGCCATCCACTTATTTCAAAAGTCAAAGGGGGTTCAGGGCTCTTTACCTCTCTACTCTATGAGAAGCCAACTTTCAGCATGACTCATAGACCCCTTTGGGATTTTTCTACTATCTGCTTCCATCTTGTTAATGCCAAAAGAGATTCTAAAGTGTAGGGGCTTGAGGTTAGGCCCAATGCAGTCAAGGTGAAGGGCACTCTGCATTAATAAGCCTCTGAATGCTAACCTCTCCAAGTTTCCCCAGCACTTGAGGCCAGGCGTCTCTTCATGTCTGGTAGTACCCCTGTCCTACAACACAGGCTTGGGAAACTCCAAATAGCATCTCCCATCCCTTCAAGCAGTAGCTCCAACCATTTGTTCCTGAAATCATTGCTATGAACTTTGTGAAAATATGTTAACATTACTGTTCCTTTTTTTAAAAAAAATCATTTATCTTTCCTTCCCAATCATAAACTTACAAAAATAAAACAAATGCTTTGATTAAATGAAGCAAAGAATCAAGCATAATGTTCATAATTCTATAAGAAAAAATGACCTAGTTTTGCCTCCGTATTTATTTGCCTTTTAGAGATTCAATAATTGCATTTTTTTCTGAAGTGACTTCTTGTGCTAAAATAAATGACCGAAGAGTGTCTTATTGCTGACACAGATCACAGTTTGTTGCTAATGGAATGTTAACTGCTTTTTAAGTAACTCTGAATAAATCTGCTGATCCATAAAAGATTCATCTAAAAGGAATCCAGTTCATTTTCTGGCTTTACCACTTCCACTGATGTGAAAAATCTTCCTCCATATTCCACTTTAGTTCAGCCATTGTAATGCTGAGAGCGGCACCTGGCTTGTAAAAGGATATTTTAATTGGGAGAGGTGACACATTTAATAATATGTCAAGGTTACCATTTTAAAAAGTCACTCCCCAAAAGAAAAATGATATTTAAGCTTGTCCTCTGGTGTAAAAAATCATCTCCAGAGTATGAAGGTTTGCTCCATTTCCAAGATCAGAAAGGCAGTACTGAAAAAGAATCCTGAGATTTCCAAAGACAGACAAAACCTATGACTTCAGCTGCATCCCTGAGAATTAATTCCCTGTGTAATTTTGTATCTGGGACAACCATGACAGAGGATTTTGCAAAACTTTAGCAAAACCAAAACTCAACACTTCAGCAGATGTCTTTGTGGCTTGAATTTCCTGTGTCTAGAGCACCTTCCTGCCTTGTGTGCCTTTGTAGCATAGTCCAGCTTGGGTAGAAAATAGTCCCATCCAGAGTATGGTTTAGAAATAGGGGCTGTATCTTTCTTCCAGGTCTGCACGTTATTTATCATTCTTTGAAACAACAATGTGTCTGAAAATAAGGCATATATTTAAAAATTATGAAATAAGGTATTTATTAGACGTTTATTTTTGTAAATCTCAAAAAAGATAAATATTTTTTTAAACAAAGCTCTTCTTTTAGACTTATACTGCAGTCCTCCAAGAATAGATACACCTTGGCAGTTACTTAAACAATAGCTTACAAGGATTTGTATAAATTGTGCTGGCTACATAGATGTATACAGGCTTTAAATTGTTTTCAAGTTGTTACTTCTGTGTTTAAGAAAGAAAATAATGGGGCTTCCCTGGTGGCGCAGTGGCTAAGAATCCACCTACCAATGCAGGGGACACAGGTTCGAGCCCTGGTCCGGGAAGATCCCACATGCCTCGGAGCAGCTAAGCCTGTGCACCACAACTACTGAGCCTGTGCTCTAGAGCCCGTGGGCCACAACTACTGAGCCCACGTGCCACAACTACTGAAGCCCACATGCCTAGAGCCTGTGCTCTGCAACAAGAGAAGCCACCGCAATGAGAAGCCCGCGCACCACAACGAAGAGTAGCCCCCGCTCACTGCAACTAGAGAAAAGCCCTTGTGCGCTAATGAAGACCCAACGCAGCCAAATATAAATAAATAAATAATTTTTTTTAAAAAAAGGAGGAAAATAATGAGTTATATGACTGAGTGACATTTCACAATGAAAAGAAATGATATTAAATCTGCATTTCAGCGTCACTTGCTCTAGGTCACTATTGTTTCAAATGCTGTCATTATGGAAGAATTGTGGCTCTTTTGAACCTCATATAAATGGAATCACATAGTTTGTCCTCTTTTCTGTTTGGCTTTCTTTCACGTAATATTTTGTGAGATTCATTCATGCTTTTGCATCTATCAGTAGTTTATTCTTTTCATTGTGAGTTATATCCCGTTATATGAATCACATTATATATATCACATTATTACATTGTATGAATGTATCATATGTATTTTTCCTTTCACTTGTGGTTGGACATTTGTGCTGTTCCCAGGTTTTGGTCTTTATGTACAAAACTGCCAAGAACATTGCTATCCGACATTTGGTGCACATGTGTAGACATTTCTGTCGTGTATTCAGCTAAATAAGCTTCCCAGACTCAATTCCAATGTGTGTATGTGGATGCTTTCCCACACCAACAAGCAATTCTTGTACTCTAGCAAGGTGTCCAAGAATTCAACTCAATTCTGACACTACCTACCCAGAAATAGAATGAGATTCCACAGGTAAAGGGCTCAGTCCCACAAGACCATCCTCCACTTCAGACACCAGCACAAGCCCAAGTTTGTTACCTGTACTTCTGGCAGACAATCTAAAAACTGGAGGACTCAACAACCCTCTCCAACTCAGACTGCCAGTCAGAAGTCCAGGTTGTCACCTGCACTTCTGACCAACTGGCTCTAAATCAGAGGTTCCCATGACCCCGTCCTTGGGCTCAATTAATTTGCTAGAACAGCTCACAGAACTGAGAGAAACATTTTACTTACTGGATTACTGGTTTATTATAAAATAATAATCTAAAAAACTAAACTTATAAAAGCAGAGAGTAGAATTGTAGTTACCAGGGTCTGGGGGGTAGGGGAGGAAATTGAGGAGATGTTGGTTAAGGGCACAAACTTGCAACTAGTAGATACATAAGTCTTGGGGATCAAATGCACAACATAGTGACTATAGTCAACAATACTGTATTATAAACTTCAAAGTTGCTAAGAGACTAGATCTTAATTGTTCTCTACTAAAAAATAAACAATAATTACGTGACATGATAAAGGTGTTCGATAACACAACTGTAGTAATCATATTGCAATATATAAACACACCTCAAACTTACACAATGTTATATGTAAATTATATCTCAATAAAAATGTATCATAAATATTTTCATTTTTCTTCATAGATCTTAGATAAAAATAGATGTCATTTCACAAATTCCCTAAAACCATTCTTTACTATTACAGTGTAATAAACTTGAAGCAAAGAACCCGGAATCACATTTTTAAAAAGTCACAGGTCAGTGTTAAGAAAGTATTGTAACTGCCAAACTTTATCTCAGACAGAGCTTTTTCTACCTTTTCTGTTTGTTCTGTTCTAATCACAAAATGTACAGAGCACCATGTCCATCACAAATAGAGACGCATGTAACAACACTGACTAAATCAATTATGTCTCAAAGGTAATAACTATTAGAACATTGCAAAGGTTAGCAGTTTAGGATAAGATTACATTAACCATGATCAGTGACATTTTATTTGACATACATAGATGTTTTAAAATTTTGTGTGAGCATTGAGTCATAAATGCAGATGTATAACTCAATGTATATGCATATGAATATGTATGTGTAGTACAGAGAATTATTTCAAGACCATGCTACTATAAATGAGCATTCATCTAAACAGTTCTTAATAATTCATTGAGCCTCACAAGTCATCTGAGACACACAGATGACAAAAACTATGCATATTTCTGAAAACAAGAGGCAAGAGTCTGTAGGTGAGAAAAATTTGGTACCCCAAAATATATCTCTTTGGCACATTAATTATTTTAAGCTGGTTGTTTTTTAAGAAGCAACAGATAAGGAAAAAACTCAGAAAACCAAATAGGAGTTACCTTTTTGTAAGAAACATGAACATTTATAAGGGAAATCTCCATTAGTTAGTTATGTCTGCCTCACTGTACCAGGAAGAAGATGACTCTAATCTCTAGAATTTCTTATCAGTGGAGAAGATGATGACTTAAGTCTGCATAAAGATTGTTTACTGTTCTTTTCCTGGTAACCTCTCCTGACTCTCGCCTCCCTCAACATCCTCTTTTGTCTTTAGCTGAAGATGGTATTTAAGGTGAGGGCTTCAGCCATTTTGGCGAGTTACTCATTTCTTCTGGGTCTCTCCCGTTTAGACATGTTATTAAATTTTGTTTGATTTTCCCCCATTAATCTGTCTCATGTCAATTTAATTATTAGAACAGCCAGAAGAACCTCGAAGGGCAGAGGAAAATGTCTTTCTCCTCAACAATTCCCAGGGAGACTCAGGTCCTAAAGGAAGGAAGAACTCCAACTCTGGCATGAAGAATGAGTCAGGTGATGGTGTCTAAATCCTAATAGCAATTAACCACACTGGGGGTTTGATTGAAAATGCAGCCAGTACCATTCCACCAGGAGGTCTGAATCTTCCTGGGCCACTAACCATATTAACACTTGGCCACAGGTGCTTAGGTTGTATCACCATTACCGGCTACACATATGAAAGTAAGTGCAGCTGAAATGTGCTTTTGTCTTAAAATCAGGTGAGTTTGACTTTAACTGAAACAATTGAATATAGTGTCTGTCATGATAAGTTCTGGAGCTGGACTTAAGTATGAGTCCTGGGTGAGTTGCTTAATGACCATCTGAGCCTCCATTTCCCTCACTGTAACATGGAAGCTGGGAAACCACTGTCTCCGACTTAAGAGTTGTGGAGACAGTGTACATTAAGTAACACTGCAAACTAAACATTAGCAGAGTAATAATACAAAACAATTTTTGTTAGCATCTTGGAAATTATGAGAATGCCTGTCTCCCAGGAGAAAGTGCAGAAAAAAATAAAGTGGCATGTTAAGAAGTCCTTTAGATGGCCCATTGTTGGATGGTTGTCCATACTCAATAGATTTGTGAGGGTTCCTTATACGTATCTGTCCACTTTTGTGTATTTACAAAATTCTCCAAAATAAAAAGTTTTTAAAAGTCCATTAAAAGTAAAATACTACGTAACGTAAGAGGAAACCACTGTACTGCTGTGGTTCTCAGAGTGGTCCCTGGGACCAGCAGCATCAACAGCTCTCTGGAATCTTGTTTCCATTGCATATTCTTGGGTCCCACCTCAGGTAAATTGCATCAGAAACTCTGAGGGTGGGAGCCGGCTGTCTGTGTTTTAACATGCCCTCCAGGTGATTCTGATATACCACTAAAATGTGAAAATCATTAATATAATGAAAATAGGATTAGCCTGTGTTGGAGGTTGGTCCCTAATGGAGGCTAGACTTGGGCAATCAGAGGCTCCTTACACCCCATCCCCACTCCGAGGAACTTCTTCAAGGATGCAGCCTCAGATCATAATATGTTATTAAAACCATCTGGGCATATACATGACGGAACCTCGTGAAAGCCTCTATATAAACGTTTCTTTTTTTAACATCTTTATTGGAGTATAATTGCTTTACAATGGTGTGTGAGTTTCTGCTTTATGACAAAGTGAATCAGCTGTACATATCCATATATCCCCATATCCCCTCCCTCTTGCGTCTCCCTCCCTCCCACCCTCCCTATCCCACCCCTCTAGGTGGTCACAAAGCACCGAGCTGATCTCCCTGTGCTGTGTGGCTGCTTCCCACTAGCCGTCTATTTTACATTTGGTAGTGTGTATATGTCCTTTCTCTTCTTTGTTCACACAGCTCCTGGGCTTCAGCTTTGGATTTGGCCCCACCTCTGCGTGTAGGTTACCCTCTGACATCTGTTCTTTGCCCAGACAGGAGGGGGTTAAGGGAGCGGCTGATTAGGGGGCTCTGGCTCACTCATGTCAGGGGAAGGGAGGGGTACAGTAGTTATAATTGGAATGCGGGACAAGCCTGTGGCAGCAGAGGCCGGTGTGACTGCAACAGCCTGAGGCACGCCGTGTGTTCTCCTTCTCTCACCGGACTGACTCCTGGAGTCTTCCTCTCAAACGTTCAGAAGTGCTCTATATAAACTCTTAAGATTCTGGCAGGCGGGTGAGGAGATCATCTTGCTGCCGCCGGAGAAAAACTTCACATGTGAGTTCCCTTGTTTTTTGTTTTTTGTTTTCAAACCTGCCACCTGCCAATCTGGAGTGGTCTTCTTCTTTCTCTGGTCTCTCCTTGCTCTCCCTGTACTGGGGCCAGTTTCACATTTTACCCAGGGAACGCCCAAGGTTTGAAACCAACAGTCCGGGAGTTAAAAGGTCAGAATTTGAGTCTAGGATCAACCTGTTTTATAACCGTGGACAAGCCACTTACCCTGAGCATCAGTTTCCTTACCTCTTAATGAAATCTGAGTTTTATGGCCTCCTGAGCCCTTTCTAGTTTGGCCTTTGAAGATGACTCTGGTATACACAGCTTAAGTGAGAAAATGTGGTTTCTGGGAAACTGATCTCTGAACTTGGAAAATTATGAGCCTTGGTTAACTATGCAGACTGCTAATAATTAAACAATTGTCTTTAATTAATGGATTCTCTGTGTATAGCTGGGAGAGTTCATTTTCATCTCCAAATACAGTTTGAAAGTGTAAATATTGTTTCACAAATAGAAAGTATTTCATGTTTTTCATTACAGTAGTCATTGGTGTTTAGATGTTATTAAGTATAGGTGACGGGGTAATTTACTTGTGGGGTAATTTACTTGTGTCTTTATAGCTTTGCGTTCTATTTGCAGAGGAGGGTTTTAGACTTTCTAGAACACATTTAATAAACTGTGACAAAGCGAGAGAGAGGCATGGACATATATACACTACCAAACGTAAGGTAGATAGCTAGTGGGAAGCAGCCACATAGCACAGGGAGATCAGCTCGGTGCTTTGTGACCGCCTGGAGGGGTGGGACAGGGAGGGTGGGAGGGAGGGAGACGCAAGAGGGAAGAGAGATGGGAACATACGTATATGTATAACTGATTCACTTTGTTATACAGCAGAAACTAACACACCATTGTAAAGCAATTATACTCCAATAAAGATGTAAAAAAAAAAAAGAAACTAACAGTATGCTCTTAATTATAGCTATAGATAAGAGTTTGTTGTGAATCTACAAAGTGTTGTTAAAGGACTTTTTAGCACCAAACGTTGTCAAGTATTTGCCCAATTCAATCACCCTCCTTTGGTTCACAAAAAGATGTTAAAATTTACAAGAGTCATGAAACTTTGGCCACTCCCAGTTATCTTTAGGGAGGGCAGAGATTACATAAACTGGGAGGGGGGGTGTCAAGGGTTAAGAATAATTTCTATGAAGCGCCACAATTAATTGCCAGGATACTTTTGAGGCTAAGCATTTAAAAACAGCAAAGTAATGAGGAAAAAAAAAGGCATACTGGACTTGAAAGTATGTTGCTGAGTGCCACATTGGGAAGCAGGAGAAGCCAGAAGCTCATTTTCTCAGATGTGATTCAGCTTAAAGAAAGAAGGCCAGATCTTCCTTTGTTATCACATCCTGCAGCTCCATGGATGATAGTAACATTCTGGGGTCCTTGAGCCACCAGGGCACCTCTTACTGTTACTGCTCACCCCTTTCAGTCAATATTAAACAACAGTTTAATGGGAGACCAGAGAATACAGTATCCAGGCCTGAGAAAAAGATCAAACATCCTCCTTAAAAATCCACGGGAAGCACCTTGCATCCCATAGTGGTCTATTATTTACAGATTTAAAGTGTCTTGTAGATAAAGGAGATACTTAACTTTAAAAAAAAAACAAAAAATCAGTATTTAATCCTTGCAGATACCGACAGCAATAGGCTGGAATTAAGCTGCACAAGGGGCAAATGTAAGGCTTGCAATGCTGCCACTATGGAGATTTATAACAAAGGCACAGATGAGTATTGATGTGCCGTAAAGCAAGTTGAATCCTCGTGGATGCACGAACTAGCAAAGAAGAAACAAGTCTAGGTGTTTGAACTGGTCAGCGTCTCTAGTTGGGTATTATTTAGAGAGTAAATTAAAAGAGAAGAACAGTGAAGTGGGGACTGAATCTGATGCTTATTTTATTCCCATTCATGCTGAGCATATAGTGATATGAACAGGAGGGTCACAAAAGAAACAGCTAATCCTGACACGTAGCTGACACATGCCTATTTCATTTGATCCTTACAAATTGGAAAGGGTTTACATAATGTAGTCATCCTGTACTTCTGCCTGGTGACCCTTAGCGGGAGACTTCTGGTTCCGGCCAAGTTGGAGAAGCCCCCTTTCTTCTAGGTCTTCAGTCTTAAAATGAAAAGTCCTAAACCTGACACAGTAAAAAACCATAGGAAGACTTTGAAAGGCAGAAAGCGGGTGAGATGACTAGGAACGTTGGGACTTGAGGAGCAACATGGCAGTGATTTCCCTGGTGTATTAATCTATCCGGGCTGCCCTAACAAAGGACCAGACTGGGTGGCTTAAACAACAAATTTATTTTCTCAGAATTTTGGAGGCTAGCAGTGCAAGATCAAGGTGCCAGCAAGACTGTTTCTTTTTATTACTAATTTTACTGTGGTTAGAACACTTAACATTTAACGTAAGAACTTAAGAACGCAACAAATTCTTAAGTGCAAAATACAGTATCATAATCCATAGGCACAATATTGTTCAGCAGATCTCTACAAATTATCCATCTTGCATAACCGAAATTTTATAACTGTTGATTATCAACACTCCATTTACCCTCCACTCACCCCTGAAAACCACAATTCTATGGTTTACTTCTATGGGTTTGGCTATTTTCCGTATCTCATATAAGTGGAATTGTGCAGTATTTGCCCTTCTGTGACTGGCTTATTTCACTTAGCAAAATTGCCCTCCCGGTTCATTCACGTTGTCACGTATTGCAGAATTTCCTTCTTTGTAAAGGCTGAATGATAGTCTATTGTATGTGTATGCCACATTTCCTTTATTCATTAATCTATCTATGGACATTTAGGTTGTTTCCACATTTTGGCTATTATAAATAAGCTAGAATAAACATGGGAGTGCTAATACATCTTCAAGACGCTGATTTCAATTTATTATGGATAAATACCCAGAAGTGGGGTGGCTGGATAATATGATTTTTCTAATTTGAACTTTTTGAGGAACCTCAAAAAGTTGTTTGAGGTTTTTGAAAACAAAAAATAGTTTTCAAAAGTCACTGCACCATTTTGCATTCCCATCATCAGTGTAAAAGGGTTCCAGTTGATTCACAACCTCATCAACATTTGTTGTATTTTGTTCTTTTGATAATAGCCATCCTAAGAGGTGTGGGGTGATGTCCCATTGTGGTTTTGATTTGCGTTTCCCTGATTAGCAAGGTCAAGGATCTCTTCATATATGTGTTGGGCACTTGTATGTTTCTTTGGCGAAATGTCTCTTCAGGTTCTTAGCCCATTTTAAAATCACATTAATGGGTTTATTTGCTACTGAGTTACAGGAGTCCTTTATGTTTTTCTGGAAATTAACCCTTTATCAGATACATGGTTTACAAATTTTTTTCCTATTCCTTAAGTTGGCTTTTCATTCTGTTGATTGCTTCGTTTGTTATACAAAAGCTTTTCAGTTTGATGTAGTCTGTCTTGTCTATTTCTGCTTTTGCTGCCTGTGCTTTTACTGTCACAGCTATGAAATCATTAGATCTATGTCAGGAATCGTTTCCCCTAAGTTTTCCTCTAAGTGTTCTATAGTTTCACATATTACGTTTAAATCTTTAATCTATTTTGAGTTGACTTTTGCATATGGTGTTAAGTGAAGGTTTCAATTTTATTCATTTGCATGTAGATAACCAATTTTACCATCACTATTGGTTGAAGAGGCTAGTCTTTCCGTGCTGTGTATTTTTGGCGTACTTGTCAAAGATCAGTTGAGCATATGTGCATGGATTTATTTCTGGGCTCTCTATTCTGTTCCATTGATTTATATGTCTTTATGCCAGTAGCATATTGGTGTGATCACTAGAGCATTATAACATATAGAAATCAGGAATGTAATGCCTCCAGCTTGAGTCATATTTTTCAAGATTTGTTTTGGCTATTTGAGGTCTTTGTGGTTCCATATGAATTTTAGAATTTTTTTTCTACTTCTGGGAAAAAGGTGCCATTGCGATATTGATAGGAATTGCATTGAATCTATAAATCACATTGGGTAGTATGGATATTTTAACAAGAGTAAGTCTTTAAATCCATGAACACAGGATATCTTCATTTGTGTCATTTTTAATTTCTTTCATCAGTGTTTTTTAGTTTTCAGTGTACAAGTCCTTCACTTAATTTTATTACTAAGTATTTTATTTTGATACTGTTATAAATTAGATTGTTTTCCTAATTGCCTTTTCAGATAGTTTATTAGTGTATTGAAACACAGTTGCCTTTGGTGTGTTGATTTTGTATTCCAAAACTTTTCTGAATTTATTTTTCAGTTCTAACAATCTTTTCTACAGTCTTTGGGGTTTCTTTATTATCATATCATCTGCAAACAGGGACAATTTTACTTCTTTGTTTGTAATTTGGATGCCATTTATTTCCCCTCCTTGCCTAATTTCTCTGGCTAGGACTTGAAGCACTGTGTTAAATAGAAATAAATGGAGTGGATATCCTTGCCTTGTTTCAGGTCTTAGAGGAAAAGCTTTCTGTTTTTCATCATTGAGTATGATGTTAGCTGTGGGCTTTTCACTTAAGGCCTTGGTTATGTTGGGGTAGTATCCTTCTATACCTAATTTGTTGATATTTTTATCATAAAAAATGTTGAACTTTATTATATGCTTTTTCTGCATCTACTGATGATCATGTGAATTTTATCCTTCATTCTGTTAATGTGGTGTATCACATTTACTGATTTTGATATGTTGAATCATATTTTCATGCCAGGCATAAATCCCCCTTGGTTATGGTGTATGATCCTTTTAATGTGCTGTATTTTGCTAGTATTTTGTTTGCTAGTATTTTGTTGATAAATTTTGCATCAATATTCATCAGGGATACTGGCCTATAATTATTTTCTTACGGTTTATTTGTCTGGTTTTGGTATTGGGGTGATTCTGGCTTCATAAAATGAGTTTGGAAGTGTTCCCTCTTCAATTTTGGGAAATTTTGAGAAGGATTGGCATTAATTCTTTTTCCAGCTTTATTGAAGTATAATTGACAAAAATCATATAAATTATATATATTTAAGGTGTATAACAGAATAATTTGCTGTACATGTACATTGTGAAATTGTTACCACAATCAAGCTAATTAATACACCCATAGACTCACATAGTTACCTTTTTTTTTTTGGTTTAGTGAGAACACTTAACATCTACTTTCTTAGCAAATTTCAAGTGTACAATACAGTTTAATTAACTGTAGTCATTAATGCCTATCTAAATGTTAGGCAAGTTTTGCTAGGGAAGCTCTCTGGTTCTGGGCTTTTTTTTGTTGGGAGGTTTTTAATTACTGATTCAACCTCCATGCTAGTTATAGGTGTATTCAGATTTTCTATTTCTTCATGACTCAGTCTTGGCAGTTTGTATATTTCTGTAACTTATGCATTTCTTCTGTGTTGTCCAGTTGGTTGCTGTATAATCATTCATAATAGTCTCATGATCCTCTTTATTTCTGTGGCTTCAGTTGTAATCTCTTCTTTCATTTCTAATTTCATTAACTTGAGTCTTCTTTCTTAATCTACCAAAAAAAAATTTTTTTTTTCAGGAAAAAACACATCACCTGGTCCATCCCTCCATGTTTTACAGTGAAAATATGTCAGGGGAGGTGACTTATTGGATGCCAAACAGTGCAGGGCATAAACTTACATATCTTTACCTGGTGCTGGCTCTATTACACCAAAAATTATATTCTTAAACAGCTCAAATATCATCAGCAGAGGCTAACAGGCAGAGCTCTCTCTTCCTATATTGTTTACCCCAGAATCTTTGCATAGGAGTTGATCTGTGGCAGTGCAAAAGGGGATGGAATTCTTCATATATTTTGTCAGTTAAATATGACCATGTGTTAGAAGTCCTTAGTCTTGAGATTGGCACATAATATTGTTCTTCTCTTTTGTGTATGTTCAGATTTTTTAAAAAATTTTTATTGGAGTATAGTTGATTTACAATGTTGTGTTAGTTTCAGGTGTATAGCAAAGTGAATCAGTTATACATGTATCCACTCCTTTTTAGATTCTTTTCCCATATAGGCCATTACAGAGTACTGAGTAGAGTTCCCTGTGCTATACAGCAGGTTCTTATTAGTTGTCTATTTTATATATAGTAGTGTGTGTATGTCAGTCCCAGTCTCCCAATTTATCCCCCCCTTAAAAATTTGAGTTCACTAAATTATATGTCATTAAATCCAGGTTCAGTTTACTGCAGGCTTTGTAAACAGAGGAACTATGATCTTCCTATCAACAGCCAATGACTAACAGACAAAGTATCATGATGAAGACTAGATTGTCCAGATGGCTCTATTTATGTTGTTTCTGGTGACGTACGCGGGCCTCTCACTGTTGTGGCCTCTCCCGTTGCGGAGCACAGGCTCCGGACGCGCAGGCCCAGCGGCCATGGCTCACGGGCCCAGCCGCTCCGCGGCATGCGGGATCCTCCCGGACCGGGGCACGAACCCGCGTCGCCTGCATCGGCAGGCGGACTCTCAACCACTGCGCCACCAGGGAAGCCCTCTGGTGACTTCTTATTGTTGTACTTTTGATTCATACTTAGAAATACCAACCACATCTATTTTTCCAAGAATACAGCAGTTCTTTTCAGGTAGCCAATATTTTTTTCAGCCTTAATACAGTCAAGCTACTGTTATTTGACTTAGACTGATGTGCAAAAGGTTCCAGAAGGATGAAAAGTAATAGGCATACAAAGGGCTTGAAACATGTAGGGGAATTCACATATTTCAAATCAATCAGAACTTTGCAGCTGTCAGATCTTGGCAAATTCTTCAGCTTTGCTGAATTTTCAGTCCTCTTTTTAAAAATTCCAGTTGTAAAATGCACCACATCTAAGTGCTATAAATTTTAAATTAAGATAAATAAAAAGTATATAATATTGTCTCAAAAATATGCATTTAATATTCACTCAGGAAATTTGTTTTAAATTGCAATTCCATGTTCTTACCCTGTTATAGGTTGAATGTTTGTATCCGCACAAATTCACAAAGATGGGGTCTTTGAGAGGTAATTAGGTTTAGATTACATCAGGAGGGTAGGATCCTCATCACGGAATTAGTGCCCATATAAGAAAAGGACGAGAGATATTCATAGTTACTCTACATGCCAAGGAAAGGCCATGTGAGCACATAGTGCGAGAAGGCAGTTGTCTAAAAGCTAGGAAGTGGGTTCTCACCAAACACCAACTCGGCCAAGACCTTGATCCCCTGGACTTGGCAACTTCCAGAACTATGAAAAATAATCTTCTGTTGTTTAAGCCAACCAGAGTTCAGTATGTTGTTATAGCTGACTAAAACACCCCCACCCTCGGTATGCCTGGAACATGGCCCAGAAATCAGCATTTAACAAGATCCCTGGGAAACTTTAGTCTTATAACAATTAGGACATGTCACTCAATGTAGATAAACATAAATAACAATGATATTTTTTTAATTATAGAAAAAGCAAATAAGCAGATATTATTTCAGTAGCTTGAAAAAACATAAGAACAGTTGCACAGGTCTAAATTAGTGTGACTACCGCTGGACTTGCTCATGTGCCTTTTCTTCATAATCGATAGGAGCCTCACAAAAAAGCCCAAAATGTATAAATTGTGCTTTTCTAGAAATAGACTCTGTGCTAAGATTCTCTTAAAGAATCCAAATTATTTAGGATGAGCCATGTAAAATCACCTATATTTGAATGATTTTCACTTGGCAAATGGCAGTTTTTTTCTTTAATTTTTTTTAACATCTTTATTGGAGTATAACTGCTTTACAATGGGGTGTTAGTTTCTGCTTTATAACAAAGTGAATCAGCTATACATATACATATATCCCCATATCTCCTCCCTCTTGCATCTCCCTCCCACCCTCCCCATCCCACCCCTCTAGGTGGTCACAAAGCACCGAGCTGATCTCCCTGTGCTATGCGGCTACTTCCTACTAGCTATCTGTTTTACATTTGGTAGTGTATATATGTCCATGCCACTCTCGCACTTCGTCCCATCTTACCCTTCCCCCTCCCCGTGTCCTCAAGTGCATTCTCTATGTCTGCGTCTTTATTCTTGTCCTGCTCCTAGGTTCTTCAGAACCTTTTTTTTTTTTAGATCCATATATATGTGTTAACATACAGTATTTATTTTTTCCCTTTCATCACTTTATGTCCTGACACTCCCTTCTGGCTTGCAGAATTTCTGCTGAAATATCAGCTGTTAACCTTATTGGGGATTCCCTTTTATGTTATGTGTTGTTTTTCCCTTGCTGCTTTTAATATTTTTTCTTGGTATTTAATTTTTGATAGTTTGATTAATATGTATCTTGGCATGTTTCTCCTTGTATTTATCCTGTATGGGACTCTCTGCACTTCCTGGACCTGATTGAATATTTCCCTTCCCATATTAGGGAAGTTTTCAACTATAATCTCTTCAAATATTTTCTCAGTCCCTTTCTTTTTCTCTTCTTCTTCTGGGCCCCTATAATTCTAACATTGGTGAGTTTAATGTTGCCCCAGAAGTCTCTGACACTGTTCTCAATTCTTTTCATTCTTTTTTCTTTATTCTGCTCTGCAGCAGTTATTTCCACTATTTTATCCATTTTCTGCCTCAGTTATTCTGCTGTTGATTCTTCTAGAGAATTTTTAATTTCATTTATTCTGTTGTTCATCATTCTTTGTTTCCTCTTTAGTTCTTCTAGGTCCTTGTTAAACATTTCTTGTATTTTCTCCATTCTATTTCCAAGATTTTGGATCATCTTTACTATCATTACTCTGAATTCTTTCTCAGGCAGACTTCCTATTTCCTCTTCATTTATTAGGTCTGGTGGGTTTTTACCTTGCTCCTGCATCTGCTGTGTGTTTCTCTGTCTTCTCATTTTGTTTAACTTACTGTGTTTGGGGTCTCCTTTTCACAGGCTGCAGGTTCGTAGTTCCCGTTGTTTTTGGTGTCTGCCCCCAGTGGCTAAGATTGCTTCAGTGGGTTGTGTAGGCTTCCTGGTGGAGGGGACTAGTCCCTGTGTTCTGGTGGATGAGGCTTGATCTTGTCTTTCTGGTGGGCAGGATTGCGTACAGTGGTGTGTTTTGTGGTGGCTGTGACCTTTTTATGATTTTAGGCATCCTCTCTGCTAATGGGTGTGTTGTGTTCCTATCTTGCCAGTTTTTTGGCATAGGGTGTCCAGCACTGTAGCTTGCTGGTTGTTGAGTGGAGCTGTGTCTTAGTGTTGAGATGGAGATCTCTGGGAGAGCTTTCACCATTTGATATTACGTGGAGCTGGGAGGTCTCTTGTGGACCAATGTCATGAACTCGGCTGTCCCACCTCAGAGGCACTGGCCTGACACCCAGTCAGAGCACTAAGACCCTGTCAGCCACATGGCTCAGAAGAAAAGGGAGAAAAAAAGAAAGAAATGAAAAAGCTAAAAGAAATACAGTTTTTTAAATTAAATTTTTTTTTAATTATTAAAAATTTTAAAATTAAAATGTAATAAAAAAAGGAAAAAGAAAGAAAAGAGCAACCAAACAAAGAAAGAAGAGAGCAACCAAACCAAAAAACAAATCCACCAATGATAACAAGTGCTAAAAACTCTACAAAAAAAAAAACCAAGAAACAAAAAACGGACAGACAGAACCTTAGGACAAATGGTAAAAGCAAAGCTATATAGACAAAATCACACAAAGAAGCATACACATATACACTCACAAAAAGAGAAAAAGGAAAAAAATATATATATCTATATATTAAGAAAAAAAAAGAGCAACCAAATCAATAAAGAAATCTACCAATGACAATAAACTCTAAATACTAAACTAAGATAAACATAAAACCAGAAACCTGTCAGTCACATACAGCCAACCCCAAGTCTACAGTTGCTCCCAAAGTCCCCCACTTCAATTGGGGATGATTCGTTGTCTATTCAGGTATTCCACAGATGCAGGGTATATCGAGTTGATTGTGGAGATTTAATCAGCTGCTCTTGAGGCTGCTGCGAGAGATTTCCCTTTCTCGTCTTTGTTTGCACAGCTCCCGGGGTTCAGCTTCGGATTTGGCCCCGCCTCTGCGTGTAGGTCGCCGGAACAGGACGGGGTTAAAGGAGCCGCTGATTCTTGGCCCCGCCTCTGCATGTAGGTCGCTGAAGGGCGTCTGTTTTTCACTCAGACAGGACGGGGTTAAAGGAGCAACTGCTTCGGGGGCTCTGGCTCACTCAGGCTGGGGGGAGGGAGGGGCACGGAGTGTGGGGCGAGCCTGGGGCGGCAGAGGCCGGTGTGACGTTGCACCAGCCTGAGGCGCGCCGTGCGTTCTCCCGGTGAAGTTGTCCCTGGATCACGGGACCCTGGCAGTGGCGGGCTGCACAGGCTCCCGGGAGGGGAGGTGTGGATAGTGACCTGTGCTCGCACACAGGCTTCTTGGTGGCGGCAGCAGCAGCCTTAGCGTCTCATGCTTGTCTCTGGGATCCGTGCTGGTAGCTGCGCTCATGCCCGTCTCTGGAGCTCCTTTAGGCTGCGCTCTTAATCTAGCGCACCAGGAAACAAAGAGGGAGGAAAAAGTCTCTTGCCCCTTCGGCAGCTCCAGACTTTTCCCCGGACTCCCTCCCGGCTAGCCGTGGCACATTAGCCCCTGCAGGCTGTGTTCACGCCGCCAACCCCAGTCCTCTCCTGGTGCTCCGACCGAAGCCCGAGCCTCAGCTCCCGGCCCCCGCCCGCAAGGCAGGTGAGCAGACAAGCCTCTCGGACTGGTGAGTGCTGGTCGGCACCGATCCTCTGTGCGGGAATCTCTCCGCTTTGCCCTCCGCACCGCTGCTGCTGCGCTCTTCTCCGCAGCTCCGAAGCTTCCCCCCTCCGCCACCCGCAGTCTCCGCCCGCGAAGGGGCTTCCTAGCGTGTGGAAACCTTTCCTCCTTCACGGCTCACCCCCACTGGTGCAGGTCCTGTCCCTATTCTTTTGTCTCTGTTTATTCTTTGTTCTTTTGCCCTACCCAGGTACGTGGGGACTTTCTTGCCTTTTGGGAGGTCTGAGGTCTTCTGCCAGCGTTCAGTAGGTGTGCTGTAGGAGTTGTTCCACGTGTAGGTGCATTTCTGATGTGTTTGTATGGAAGAAGGTGCTCTCCATGTCTTACTCCTCCGCCATCTTGAAGGTCGCCCCGGCGATTTCTTATGGTTGAATCGAATAGCTTTTCATCTGTCTTCGAAGCTTTTAAAATATTTCCAACTCTGCTGGTCTCCAAGATTCTTCAGAATACTGACTTTTAAAAAGTATTAAAATGGACTATGCTAGAAACGTGAGATCCCAAGTTGGAAAACAATGAATTAAAATAATTTCTAGGCCTGTGTGTGTTGGGGGTGTGAATCATTTAATAACATAGGGTGCTTTTAAAATAAATTTTCCAAATGCCACTAGGACAGTCTTTTATTGCTTTAAGTCATGTGGTGCTCAAACATTACTTAAACAGGTGCATTTTTATAGTTAGAAAAGGAGTAAGACTCAATTGTAAATAACTCTAAATGGCAGTTTTCAACCTAGGCAATGGTGAGTCAGCCATGGATTCCCTTCTACGTCTGTAAAATATGACATAGTTCTCATCTGTTTACCTTTTCTCACATGCAACTGGATTCCTTAAGATAGTTTCTTCCCTTCTTTTCCTACACAGGTACAGGAAAACAATCTATTCTTCTATGAGTGCCACATCTCAGCCATTTTACTTTGAATGTCTGTGGAAATAAACAGGAACTGATTCCATGTGGACTCAGGTAAGCACAGCTTCCTCCTGGGAGCTAACTGTCTCTCTACCCCATCTTGTTCAACCAGATAGCACTTTCCTTGCTGACAGAATTTTGTGAATCCCCATCCCTGGTGCCAGCTACTGATGTAAGATCAGACTCCCTTCAGGTAGAGACATCAGTGCCCTTGATGTGCCCCCTCCCTTCGAGATTCTCTCACACACATTTGCTCAGCTGTCAGCCAGCAGTAGGGCTTGTGTCCATAGTTACCATCCACTGCCTGGGAGTTCAAAATGCCCAGCTTTCTCCTCTCCCCAACTAGCTCAGCAGACCTCCTATAGAGCTTACCTAGGAATCTTTTATTTCTGGTTATAAGCATGAGAAAAGATTTGACTTACTGGGGGAAAAGAATGAGAAGCATAAAATGGTAGAATTAGTAAGAACTTGACAATTCATGAATAATCACTAATGCAAAGTGGGGGTAAGGATCTAACACGGACCCCTCTCCTGCTATATAGTGTTCGCTTTACCCATGTTTTGTGAATTTTTCATGACATTATGAGGTTGCTATGTTCATACTGGTTTTACAGATGAAGAATCTGGGGCTTAGAATGCTAAGTATCAAACGGACATGAGGAAACAATTTTGAGGTCATTGATTTGTTTATTATCTGGATGGTGATAATGGCCTTATGGATATACACATGTGCCCAGACTTATCAAACTATATGTTTTAAACACCTGCAGTTTATTTTATGTCAACTACACCTCACTGAAGCCAGAAAAAACAAACAGAATGCTACATAACCTGTCCAGGACAACATAAACAGAACAGTACTTCCACCGTCTCACCTCTGAAACCTAGGTTCTTACTCAGCAAGCCTTGCAGAGGAACACTGGGGGAGGACGTCACAGCCTAGCTGGGAGGAAAGGAGATGGAGTGAAGAGGAAGTTGCCCACGCATTTTGGTTTTCCTTAGAATATTAGCACCTCCTGACCTGCAAACCAACTTCAGGAGAAATTGAAGTCCAAACTTTGGTATTCTAAGTTGCCCAGGTGGATCTGCTGTGTCATTTGTTTCTGCGGTGGAGATGCTGGCAGCCTTGGCCTGTTCACCCCCAGTGAGATCTCTTCTTCTCAAAGAGAAAAATCTGTGCCACAGCCACAGATCACAGCTCTAGTATGAAGGCAGCTCTGAGTCCAAGGAGGTTGGGATGACTGTCGGCCTTGGAAGAAGGAGAAATAGTACAAACTCAAAACCGCTAAGCGGTGATCTCTGTTGTGGCTCAGGTTGTGAATGTCCCATCACAGTTGTAACCCCCTAGCACTCATGGTGTGTAGTAGACGCTCAGTAATTAATTTGAAATAAATGATCCAATGAACCACCAGTTCTAAAAAATTAAATCCAAGTGGCTCTGTTTCCATTAGATTTATATGGAAAAGTTACAACACTATAGATGTGGTACAATATTTATTTCGGGAAAAGTAGAGATGAATATCTAAAATTAAAGTGTGAAAATGATCTAAAGATTTCTATTACCTGTGCTTCCCCTCTGAGCTAAAATCATAATCAACTTTCCTCTGCCACTGCTTTTTGCCGTAAACCTCTGGCTTTTATTAGGGGCAGATTGATCTGCATTAGCAGACAAAAAAATATCACATTAGCGTTTAGCTTACTCTGCTTGTTTTCCCACAAAACTCAGCTCATCATAACTTCTCTAAGGAAACATTTCCATTTTTGTAAATATTCATAATTAGTTATATTTCCCTATTTACTGCGAGATCATGGAAGTCTTAGTCTAGCTGCATTGCACATTATAGGACACAAATCAAGTAAAGCATGAGGTATGTGTGCCAAATCATTTCAAAAATTGTAAGAAAATTTTATTTTCTACTATCCCACTTTAAAACTATTAGTTTAAATTAAAAGAGGGATTATTTTATTCCTTAATGATGGAGACTTACAGAAATTGAAAATCCGTTGAAAACCTGGCAATTGGCCCAAGTTTTTTCCTTGTCAGTTCTGCAGGTCACACATGTCTGTGGGATAGATAATATGAATTCACTGCGTTGGGAGGTCTGAGGCTGTTAACTTATCCGACTAGTTCAATCAGCATAAAGAACACAGTGAGGCACGGAACTGTTATGTTGCATCAAGCAGCAAAGTAATTTATTCCTTGAAACACCTGAAAATGAACCAATGCATTTCTGAGGCATGAGAACATGTATTCTACATTGTAGGCTGAGATTCATTTAGCCTGACCACTAAAGTTTCAAAATCATACTGGGAAGTATGCCTGTGTAGATGGCTTGTGTAAAGCTTACGATATTAGAAGGGAATAGAGGATACTAGGCAGGAGGTAGCCAAAATGGGACAGAAATCAGGAATTTCATAGTAAAGAACCCCTTACTGTGAAATTTTTGAGACCCTTTTCTCTCCCGTCCATGCTGGGGATATTTTGCCCTTCCATGAGTTCTTTTGTTTAAAAATGTACTTTTGATTCTTAATAATAATAATAATAGCATTGTAAAAATCCATCAAATTACCTCTAAGATTCCTTTGAAGAAAGGCTTAAACTCTCTTTTCTTTGTGTGTTGTCTCTGTTGAATAATAACAATATTAGGCTTTTTTTTTTTCCTTTGCCATTTTCCTGCAGTGAGATTCTTTCCAATTTAATCGTCTCTCATCCATAATTAGTAGTGTATAACAACAGCTTGATATTCTCTCTCTCTCTTTTGCCTAAACAAAATGGTGTGATTGGCAATATGCATTTAGTAATCCATTTAGGAAGATGTGGAATGTGGAAGAATTTGGTTTTTTGTCCTGCCTGGCTTCCCTATACTAATCCTCCTACCCCTTACCAAAGGGGGAAAATTAAGGCAAAGATAATTCACTTTTGATACCGAAGGGGCCAGAAGCTGTGCTGTGGAATGTAGTTTTAGCCTTAAGTAGACCGTATTTGTATGGACGAAGCCCATCAAAATGAGAAGGAAGGAGGGGAGGGAAAGGCGATGAGGAGAACCCATTTCTCCAGCGTTGAAACTGGACGCTGGTCCTCTGAGTGTGTTTATCAAGGCACCTGGGGTGTTGAAATCACCAAGAGGCCGACGGAGCATGTGCAGTGGGAAGCAGATTTGCAGTGCAGGTGATGCCGATCAGAGAATAAGCTAGAAAAGAGGCAATTACAGCTGAGGATGACAAGCTGACAAGCACAACAGAGAATGTGCAAATGCACAGACAGCAACGCCGCGTCTCCACAGGCCGTGGCCAGAGACGCGGGCTCCTCCTAGCGCGAGTCTCTCCAGGCACGTCTTGAAGCCTCATGTTAGATCCAAACAAGTTGCCACAGCTCCAACTTTCCCTCTGGAATTACTGCCACTGCATTAAAACACAGTCGCACTTGATAAAGGCCGAGATGAAGCCGGCACTGCAGCCCCTTTGCTGGACAGCTGACTTTCTCTCTCACACGCCCATTTCAGTTGGCAGGTCCAGCAAGTGACTGAATTAAAGGCAAGCACCACAGAAAACTGCTTCAGAGGCTGTGTCTGCCGGGTGTGAAGGGATAATGAGGAGACCTCCGGTTTGGGTGAAATGAACCCTGTTACAGCATCAGACTAAGTGAAAGGAGGAATCTGTATCCTGCTTCAGGGAGAATTTTCACAATTACATCACATCACCTTCTGCTCCAGCGTCCTTATTTCACCCTGTGTCCCCAGGATGAGGGCTCCTCTGCAAACCAGAGTCCTCTGTTGTGCTCCCACCTGGTGATTTTCTCATTTGAATATTAGCACTTTTAATAATGTGTTTGGTTAGCACACAGCTTAGGAATTCATAGCATCATTAACATTTAACAGTCTAAACATGGGTCTTTTAAAGATTCCAAATCTTTTTACTTGGCTTTCGCTTCCTAGGGAAAAAAATTGTCTGTTAAAATAAGAATCGTACCAAATATGAAGATATTATAAGATATATGTGAACTATAACACATGCATGCATATCTTATAAGCTACACAAGACGCATACATGTAAGGTGTATATTACAAAATATGTAAATATATATTAAGTATATATACATGATATAGAGCAAATATATAGTAGATATATGTGGTAGATTTAGTATATGTGTGTAATATATGAAAATATTAAAGATATATATAAGATATATGCGTATATTATATATGTGATACATTTAGTATATATACATCTCTGCATATACAATAACCTATATATGAAAGCCCCACTATATGAAAAGCCCTTGTTGGGTGTCCTAGATAAAATTATAATACATGATAAAACTTTCCTCTTTCTTGGAGGAGTTTAAATTTTATCTGGGTGTGTACATAAATACTTAAATTGAGAATTATGTGGCAGGGCAGTATGAATGATAACAATAATTATTGATTAGAATAGTAGACATTTTTCTTTGTAAGTCACCTTTGCTTATTCATATATATGTTGTAATATTGCCAACAAACTCCCCTCTTCTTAAGGTTAATATTTTGCAAGTTATTTCTCATTCTATTTAACAAGAATAAAAAAACAAATCAAAATAAAGGCATCTTTTGTCCCTTGCAAATTGGTGTAAAAACCTCTTCAGTGAGCCCCATCAATCTAGTAAACACAGGCTATCTGCTTCTTTATAGTGGTCCTAACTACTATCACAAGTTCCAATCTTTATTTTTAAATGTCAGAAGGGTCTTACATCCTTGTGGGATGATTCAGTGTGCAGATTCCCATAAACTCCTACAAGAAGGTAGTGAGAATAAGGAGAGAGAGGAAACATTCCTCAGTGTAGTCGTTATATCCTAGGAAAATACAAGAAGCAAAATGGGCCCCCGGGCTAAGAAGGAAGGGACCATCAGTGAAGGACCAAGTCATCAAGAGTGTTCTTATTACTCAGGTGGCTGTGAGATGGCGCGTCCAACTCAGCAGTCAGGGGTGACTTGCACATTAATCAGGACCCTGATTTGTGGTGCACTGAAGCAAGGAAGCATACATGGAGCCCCAGGAGAGATTCCTGTAACCCTCGTGTGCCTTATCCTCACAAATGGCAGGTAAGACTTCCCAAATGAAAAGAAGATCCTGTTACAGAAGGGATGAAAGAAGTGAAAATTAAAGAGAGCGGTACTTCTAAATATATGAATAGTGCAAAACATGTAGCTGGTTTAGGAAGGACAGTTTTTTGCTTGTTTTAAATGATGTTATTATAAGAGCCATCAAACTTATAAAACCAGGGCCTCCACAGTTTTTTTCCAGGAGAAAACGTTTTCACTTCAGTCAAGGGGAAAAAAATGACCAATAAGCTGGGAATGGGTACAATGGCTGTGCATAACCTGGAAGGGCATCTAGGGAAAGGAGGGCAGAATTGACCCTGTCCTGAGTCAGCTCGCTATGAGAAAGACCAAGAACCAGCAGGTGGGATGCAAGGGTGGCTGTGGTCACGTCTCCTAGAGGAACCCAATCTGCTTTAAAGAGTGAGCAAGTGGTCATAAGTAACCATTAGAAGGGTATATTGTAGAGGGAGTTAAAATTACAGAAAAAAAGAACAAGTCTTATTCTTGTATTATTTTAGGTGATCCATTTATTATATGATATTTAATGGAGATTAGTGGGAATATTGATCATGTTGACACCAAAAAAAAATATGGATTTTACCCATAATATGTATTTTTCCAGCCAGTAAAATATATGAAACCTTTAATTTTTATGTTGTACTGTCTAGGTATTATTCATAGTAGTACATCAATAGCAAGTTATCCTTCCAATATTCTCCTTGGTTAAAGAAAACTTGATGGGTACAGACTTAATAGACCACACATTTAGGCCTTATGTGACAAGAGGTAACTTTTCTTTCTTTTCCACAAATTAATTTCTATCACAACGTACTCTATACCAGTCCCTGGTTCTCTCTGATACAATAACAACATTATTATTATTATTATTATTATTATTATTATTATTATTATTATTAGGATCTTACCACTTCCAGATAAGCCTAGTTACTTTGGTGATTTTTCTCAGTCATTTCAGCTTTAACTCAGAAAAATTCTGTACTTGGACTCTTTTTTTTCTTTGGGATTGATGTTAAATCCTACTGGCTTACACAAACGCCACTGTCACCAGTGGGAAGTCAGCATTTTTCTCCATCTTGCTCTGTGTCGGTCTCCTGCTGGCATCTAAAGTGATATAACTCATGCAGTCTGGCCTTTGGGTTTGTCTCCGCTCACCCTGCCATCAGCAGAAATTCACAAAATCGGCTGAATCCCAAAGCCAGTGCAAAATGCACCCTCTGTAGCAGCATTCCCTTGAACTAGTTTCAAGACATTTACAGGTCTGCCGGCAATTTCTCTCTAAACTAATATTCTCTTGGGGTATCACTTCAGCTTTTGGATGGTCTGTTATTTGTTTGAAACCATAGGACCCTTAGGAGGGTAAATGGAAGGCTGTTGCCCCTTATGCCTGGAACACGTCACCGCACCATTTCTAATCTTGTGCTGGATCTCCATGATTCTTCAGGAGACCTTCTACAAGACTTCCCATCTCCCTCAGATTTGCCAAGGAGGCTATTACACATTGAATTGTGTTCCCCCATAATTCATATGTTGAAGTCCTAACCCTCAGTGTTCTTATTCGGAAATAGAGTCTTTGCAGATATAATTAGTTAAGGTGAAGTCATTAAGATGGGCTGTAATCCAATATGACTGGCATCCTTATAAAAAGGGAATTTTGGAGACAGACATACATACAGGGAGAATGCCATGTGAGGATGAAGGCAGAGATCAGGGTGATGCTTCTTAGAAGCTAGAATTGCCAGATTGCCCACAAACCAGCAGAAGCTAGGGGAGAGGCTTGGAATAGATTGTCCCTCACAGCCTTCAGAAGGAACCAACACTGCTGATAGCTTGATGTCGGACTTCTGGCCTCCAGAACTATGAGACAATACATTTCTGTTGTTTAAGCCACTCAGTTTATGGTACTTAGTTACAGCAGCCTTAGCAAACTAATACAGAGGCCTATACTCTCTTTCTACCTTTGTATCTCCAAATTAAAAAGATTCATTCCAGGTTCCCACTCATCAAACTCAAAAATGGGGTGAAGGTGGGTCTCCTACAATGCATTTTACAAGTTGTCTTCCTTTCCAGAGTCTTCTGGAGATCAGAGCATTTGTTCAAAAAATACTGAGTGCTTCCTAGTGCTAGGCACTATTTTAGGCAATGTTACCAAATATCGTGGTGAATAAGACAGCCAGTGTTCAGCTTTGGGGCTCACAGAATATTGGAAAATTACAGTAAATGAGTGAACAAATAGTAGAAACTACAGTAGAGAAAAGGGAACAGAGTAAAAGGGATGGGAGTTATTTTTATCAGTGGTAAAGACAAATTCTTTCTGATAAACTGTCATTTGAGAATCTGAGTGAAGCAAGAAACAAGCTATGCTGTCATCTAGGTGATGAGCGGAGGGGATAACCCATAACCAGGTCTTGTGCCCAATTATTGTGTCTCAGGGTGGGAGTTTGTGATGAAGTGGCAGAAGAGGAGTACTGAAAGTACAGTTGGGTAAATGTTTGGATGAATAAGCATACCCAGGAACTGTGTTTATTCACTTGTTTGTAACATATCAGAGTGTTTGTACTTATCAGAGAGTAACCACAAGACTTCAAACATAAATTCTCCGAATTAAAAGGGGGAAAAAAAAGGTGTCACAGACAATTGGTGTCAGTCAGTGTCAATATAGTATAAAGTATTGGATTTCATCAGAGTGTAGAGAAGATGGCAGACATTAACCAGTAGGAGTACAAGTGGAAGAAATGAGCAAAAATCCACAGAGGTAAAAGGGAGTAAAGCAGCTATGATATGGATGAGATGGTGGCATACCTAATATAGTTTATATGTGGAAAAGATCATTTTTAAGACCGCATTTATCTACATATTGTCAGTAATCACTGTAAAACAAAAAATATCAATATATAATAGAAAAACAGAGAATGGAATATTTATTATTGGAATTTTTTATATCAAATCATATCCGGAAACATGAAATCAGTTCAATTAGGGAACTGATTTTTTGTTAATTGTTTTAAAGCTAAAGAACAAACAACTTTAGAAGACTAAATCTCAATAATAAAGATTTGAATTCATAAAAAATAGTTCATGTGCAAGTCAAAATGTTTACTTAACAGAAGAAAATCATTATACTTTGCAGTTCACACTATTTTTCAATGTTTAAAATGTTAAATACACGTGAAAATTCCAACTGGTAGCTTAAAATGACAGAATTGAAGTAACTCAAGTTGTATTTCTTTGCTTGGTTGCTCACTGTGCCTGCAGAGTTCAATTTTCATCTCCTGTTCATGTGCAGGAAAAGGCAAGAGCATGGGGATGAGTGATGTGAGCTCTGAATAAAGCAAGCTCACAGAGCTCAGAACATTAGGGACTCTCTCAAACACCCTGTGTAGTTGAGTCCCTGTTTGTTGAGGGATGACTGTATAATGGGGGTTTTCCCAATTAACTCGATGTTTATAAGAGGATAAGAAAGAAAAGTGTTTTAATTTAAAGCTTTCATCTCTAGTATTAAATTTCAACAATGACCACAGAACTTCAACCAACCAACAGAAGATCTCTTCAGATAGGAATATTTTTTCCCAGATATTTAGAATTGCCCATCCTACATAATGGACAGCGTACGTAAAAGACTTTTAGTTGGTTTTGTTATTGTTTCTGTTAAAATCTCCAGACGATGTATCTTCTTAATGCTGGCACTTGGAGCAGACAGACTGCTCCCAGGGCAAGGGATAAACTGCAGTGTTCAGTTTTATCAGTTATTCCCTGACCATGGAAGCTATTATACTTTCACATCCATTACCCTCAAGACTAAAAATGGTTTGCATTTGGGGGAGCTATGCCTCCATCTTTGAAAATGGTATAAAAACCAGTTGACACCATATATATATATATAATATATATATTGTATATATATATATATATATATATATATATATATATATATATATATATTTGGTTTTTTTCTTCATCCTGTAAAAAAATAATACAGTCAACTTGGCTTAAACAGTTTCTTGTCTGAAAATCTCTGAGTGGAAATATGAGGAAGTAATAGCCCGTTCTCTCTCTCAGCTTGTGTTTTTGCTGCTGGATATTTCACAGACTCCTCTACGCCTCAACAGCTTTATAGTGAATGTCCTGTATCAGGCTCTTCACTACTTTCCTATCTTTCTCCAGTGTAGACAGATAAGAGGGAGGATGGAGTGACAGCCTTGTTGGAAGGTGGACTCCTCCACAGCCTTGTAGGAAGGTGCCTCCCTAACTCACCTCCTCTCCAAGTTCTTCTTTGTTCTCACAAACAGAATTGATATCATTAATTGGACTAGCTGTTAACCAGACACTAAATAGAATTTCCTTTTCTTGGGCAGATTTCTTTGATTAGGCCAGTATCATTAGATAGAATGTCCCTAGACTTTTTGGATACTTGCCCAGGAAGCTTGGTTGATAGAGGTCAGTGTTGCTGTTTTACTGGTGACATCCTCTTTTTAACTTTTAAAAATCATACACTATTTATGGAGGCTGATGAAATGTTTGTATCACAGATGTTGAATAATATTATATGTAAATGATACTTCATGCTGCCATTTTGGAAAATGACTGTATTTGTTAGAAAAAGACATAGAGATGTTACAAAAGAGATTCATTTGGAAATTCAATGAACTTTAGTAACATTAAATATAAAGAAAGGTATTATAGACCAGTGAAATTCAAGACTGAGGCCTACTACTCACAGAAAGACTGTTAAATAAAATGTAATGGTGAGGTATGTAATATAGGAGTAAATAAAATGAATAACAAAAGAAATAACCAGGTCAGTTAAATCAGTAAAGAAATTTTCAGCTGGGGAAAATTTCCCAGAAAAGTTTTTTTTAAACCCCAGCAGACAGTATTGTTCATTTTCTCACTAGATGAGTTTTAGATTCAGAACAATATACAAGCTAGTCATTTCTGATATCAAGAGATGGGGTTCAAAAGGAACTTGCCAACAGCTTTACTGACACATGTTTTTTTTTCCAGCAGAGCATATCCAGGAAAAACAGCAGGGGTCATGCAACTTCTTTTTCAGCTTTTTTTTTTTTTAATCAACTTTATTGAGACACAATGGCATATAACATTGTGTAAGTTTAAGATGTACAGTATGATGTTCTGGTAAATATATATATTGTGAAATGATTACCACAATAAGGTTGTTTAATACCTCCATCATCTCACATAATTACCACTTTTTGTGTTGAGAATGTTTAAGATTTATTCTCTCGGCAGTTTCAAGTGTATGATGCAGTATTGTTAACTGTAGTAACCCTGTTGTACATTAGATCTCCAGAACTTATTCATCTTATAACTGCAAGTTTGTACCTTTGACCAAAATATTCCCATTTCCTACACCCCTCAGCCCCCTGGCAACTAATATTTTACTCTGTTTCTATGAGTTCAGCTATTTTAGATCCCTGCATATAAGTGAGATTATAAAGTATTTGTCTTTTTTGTTTTGACTTATTTCAGTTAGCATAATGCTCTCTCAAGGCCCATTCAGGTTGTTGCAAATGGCAGGGTTTCCTTCATTTTTGTGGCTGAATAATATTCCATTATATTATATAATTATAATAATATATATAATAATATAATATTTATATATATATAATTTTCTTTATCCATTTATCCATTCATCCATCAGTGGACATTTAGTGGACATTTAGGTTATTTTCCTATCTTGGCTATTATGAATAATGCTGCACTGAACATGGAAGTGCAGCTATCTCTTCTAGTAGTGCTTTCATTTTTTAGGCTATATGCCCAGAAATGAGATTGTTGGATCATATGGTAGCTCTATTTTTAGCTTTTTGAGGAATCTCCATACTGTTTTCCATCGTGGCTGCACCAATTTACATTCCCACCAACAGTGTAGGAGGCTTCCTTTCTCTTTACATCCTCGCCAACATTGTTATCACTTGTCTTTTTTATAAAAGCCATTTTAACATGTGTGAGGTGATATGTCATTTTGGTTTTGATTTGCATTTTCCTGATGATTAGTGATGTTGAGCATCTTTTCATGTACCTCTTGGCTGTCTGTATGTCTCTGGAAAAATGTCTATTTAGGTCCTCTGCCCATTTTTTAGTTGGATTGTTTTTTGTTGTTTTGCTGCTGAGTTATATGAGTTCCTTATGTATTTTGGATATTAATCCTTTATCCAATATATGGTTTACATATATTTTCTTCCATTCTGTAGGTTGCCTTTTTATTCTGTTGATTGTTTCTTTTGCTATGCAGAAGCTTTCTGGTTTGATGCAGTTCCACTTTTTTGTTTTTGCTTTTGTGGCTTGTGCTTTTGGCACCACATCCAAAAAGTCATTGTCAAGACCAGTGTCAATGATGTTTTTCCCTTTGTCTTCTAGTAGTTTTATAGTTTCAGGTTTTACATTCAAGTCTTTATTCCATTTCAAGTAAGTTCTTGTGAATGGTTTAAGATAGGGGTCCAATTTCGTTCTTCTGGCGTGTGAATATCCAGTTTTCTCAGCACCATTTATTGAAGAGACTATGCTCTCTCCACTGAATATTTTTGGTTCCCTTGTCAAATATTAGTTGGCCATATATGAATGGATTTATTTCTGGGCTCACAATTCTGTTCCATGTGTCTGTGTGTCCACTTTTGCCAGTAATACTGTTTTGGTTACTATAGTTTAGTAATATATTTTGAAATCAGAAAGTATGATGTCTTCAGCTTTGTTCTTTCTCAAGATTGCCTTGAATATTGGGGTTTTTTATGGTCTCATACAAATTTTAGAATTGTTCTTCTGTTTCTGTGAAAAATGTCTTTGGAATTTTGATACGGATTGCATTAACTCTATTGATGGCCTTGAGTACTATGGGCATTTGAACAATATTAATTCTTCTGATCCACAAACGGGGGATATTGTGCCATTTATTGTGTCTCTACATTTCTTTCTTAAACATTTTATAATTTTCAGTGTATGAATTTTTTGCATCCTTGGTTAAATTTATGCCTAAATATTTTATTGTTTTTGATGCTATTGTAATTGAGATTGTTTTTTTTTATTTCTCTTTCAGGTATTTCATTGTTGATGTATAGAAATGCAACTAATTTTTTTAATTGATTTTATATCCTACAACTTAATTTGTTTATTAATTCTAACAATTTTTTGATGGAGTCTTTAGGATTTTCTATATGTAAGATCAAATTATCTGCAAACAGAGGTAATTCCGTTCAGCATTTCTCGTAAGGCAGGTGTAGTGGTGATAAACACCCTCAGATTTTGTCTATTTGGTAGCGTCTTTGTCTCGCCTTCATTTCTGAAGGGCAACATTGCCTGGTAAAATATTCTGGTTACTTTTTTTCTTTCAGCACTTTGGCTATGTCATTCTGTTCTCTCCTGGCCTGCAGAGTTTCTGCTGAGAAATACGCAGATAGCCTTACAGGAGTTCCCTTGTGTGTAATTTTTTTTCTCTTGCTACTTTTAAAATCCTCTCTTTGTCTTTGATTTTAGACAGTTTTTTTTTGTTTGTTTGTTTGTTTTTAATAAAGTGCCTTGGAGAAGATTATCTTTTGTTGAAATTTTGGGGCAACCTATGAATTTCATAAACTTGGATGTTCAGATCTCTCCCCAGTCTTGGGAAGTTCTCAGCCATTAATTCTTTTTTTTTTTTTTGCGGTGTGTGGGCCTCTCACTGTTGTGGCCTCTCCCGTTGCAGAGCACAGGCTCTGGACGTGCAGGCTCAGCGGCCATGGCTCACGGGCCCAGCCGCTCCGCGGCATGTGGGATCTTCCCGGACCAGGGCGTGAACCCGTGTCCCTTGCATCGGCAGGCGGACTCTCAACCACTGCACCACCAGGGAAGCCCTCAGCCATTAATTCTTTAAATAACCTTTCTACTCCTTTTTCCCTTTTTCCTCATTCTGGGGTGCCAATAATGTATAGATTATTTCTCAATGATATCATTTGATTGCTTCTCTTAATAATTTCCTATAGTTCATGTAGGCTTTCTGAACTCTTTTTCATTTTCCTTTGTTCTCTTCTGACTGGATAGTTTCAAACAATTTGTATTCTACTTCACATGTTTTTTTCTTCTGCTTAATCTACTCTGACATTGATGTTCCCTATTGCATTTTTCATTTCTTCATTGTAATATTTAGCTCCCAAGTTTGTTTCATTCTTTTTTATTATTTCTATCTTTATATTAACCTTCTCATTTTGTTCACGTATTGCTTTCCTGATTTCATTGTATTGTCTTTCTGTTTTCTTGTAGCTCACTGAGTTTTGTGAAGACAACTCTTTTGCTTTATTTTTTCATACAAGCATAATTGATATTTAACATTATATTTCAGGTATACAATGTAATGGTTCAGTATTTTAAAACAAGTATTTGTAATTCTTTATCAGGCAAATTGCATATCTCCATTTCTTGGGTCAGTTACTGGAAAATGTGTTCCTTTGGTAGTATGCTTTCTCAATTTTTTTCATGTTCTTGAAGTCTTACATTACTGACTTTGCATTTGAAGAAGCAGTCACCTCCTGCAGTCTCTACTGACTGATTTCAGGAGAAAAATACCTTCCTTCAACCCTATTAGGGATTCTTCAGCTTTCTCAGATCTTTTCTATGGGTATGCCTGCTCCACACTTATTATCCCCTCTTGTGGGGAGACTCTTAAACTTGTATACCTTCTATCAATTCCACAAAGCCAGTCCAGGTGCTGATAGCCTCCCATTTGCTCACTTTCCAAGCATGTTATTGTTATATTACTCACTGCATTATGATGTATTTGGATTTATTTATTTATTTATTTATTTATGGCTGCACTGGGTCTTCGTTGCTGCGCGCAGTCTTTCTCTAGTTGTGGCGAGCAGGGGCTACCCTTCTTTGTGGTGCAAAGGCTTCTCATTGCATTGGCTTCTCTTGTTGTGGAGCATGGGCTCTAGATGCATGGGCTTCAGTAGTTGTAGCATGTGGGCTCAGTAGTTGTGGCTCGTGGGCTCTAGAGCGCAGGCTCAGTAGATGTGGTGGATGGGCTTAGTTGCTCGCAGGCTCAGCGGCCATGGCTCACGGGCCCAGCCGCTCCGCGGCATGTGGGATCTTCCCGGACCAGGGCGTGAACCCGTGTCCCTTGCATCGGCAGGCGGACTCTCAACCACTGCACCACCAGGGAAGCCCTCAGCCATTAATTCTTTAAATAACCTTTCTACTCCTTTTTCCCTTTTTCCTCATTCTGGGGTGCCAATAATGTATAGATTATTTCTCAATGATATCATTTGATTGCTTCTCTTAATAATTTCCTATAGTTCATGTAGGCTTTCTGAACTCTTTTTCATTTTCCTTTGTTCTCTTCTGACTGGATAGTTTCAAACAATTTGTATTCTACTTCACATGTTTTTTTCTTCTGCTTAATCTACTCTGACATTGATGTTCCCTATTGCATTTTTCATTTCTTCATTGTAATATTTAGCTCCCAAGTTTGTTTCATTCTTTTTTATTATTTCTATCTTTATATTAACCTTCTCATTTTGTTCACGTATTGCTTTCCTGATTTCATTGTATTGTCTTTCTGTTTTCTTGTAGCTCACTGAGTTTTGTGAAGACAACTCTTTTGCTTTATTTTTTCATACAAGCATAATTGATATTTAACATTATATTTCAGGTATACAATGTAATGGTTCAGTATTTTAAAACAAGTATTTGTAATTCTTTATCAGGCAAATTGCATATCTCCATTTCTTGGGTCAGTTACTGGAAAATGTGTTCCTTTGGTAGTATGCTTTCTCAATTTTTTTCATGTTCTTGAAGTCTTACATTACTGACTTTGCATTTGAAGAAGCAGTCACCTCCTGCAGTCTCTACTGACTGATTTCAGGAGAAAAATACCTTCCTTCAACCCTATTAGGGATTCTTCAGCTTTCTCAGATCTTTTCTATGGGTATGCCTGCTCCACACTTATTATCCCCTCTTGTGGGGAGACTCTTAAACTTGTATACCTTCTATCAATTCCACAAAGCCAGTCCAGGTGCTGATAGCCTCCCATTTGCTCACTTTCCAAGCATGTTATTGTTATATTACTCACTGCATTATGATGTATTTGGATTTATTTATTTATTTATTTATTTATGGCTGCACTGGGTCTTCGTTGCTGCGCGCAGTCTTTCTCTAGTTGTGGCGAGCAGGGGCTACCCTTCTTTGTGGTGCAAAGGCTTCTCATTGCATTGGCTTCTCTTGTTGTGGAGCATGGGCTCTAGATGCATGGGCTTCAGTAGTTGTAGCATGTGGGCTCAGTAGTTGTGGCTCGTGGGCTCTAGAGCGCAGGCTCAGTAGATGTGGTGGATGGGCTTAGTTGCTCCGCAGCATGTGGGATCTTCCTGGACCAGGGATTTAACCCATGTCGCCTGCATTGGCAAGCGGATTCTTAACCACCATGCCACCAGGGAAGTCCATGATATATTTGGATAGGAAGGCTTCTTCTTCCCCAACCAGATGTGAACTCATTTAAGTCAGGCCTGTGTAGTCATTTTTTGCACTCTAATTCATGGACAATTCCTGGCACACTGTAGCAGCTGCTTTATAAATATTGGTGGGATAAATAAAATAAAAATTCAGAATTAGAAGCAACCTCAAAACAACAGTTGTATCATCATTTGGAGTTTTTTCAGAAACCTGTCTATGGCATACATTCATTACCGACAGAGTGCAAATTGATGTTAATTCTCTGTAATTCGATCTTGCAATGTGTATCAAGAGCTTTGAAATATTATTCTTTGAACCCTAAGTTCTACTTTAAAAAGTAGTCTTCAGAAAGAAATTATAGATGCCAAAATAAACAAAAGTTTTTTCAATTGTGACAGTTACCCAGCCCAAAATAATTTAAATGAAAAGTGGAAATGTGGCTGTTCCTAAAGCTAGAAAAACTACAAAGGAAATTCACAAAATTGAAGGAGGAGTTGCAATCCCCAGGGCCCAGGGTCAGGCAGCAAGTACCAGTATATGCCAGGACATTCCTGCACTTCATCTATCATTTCTCTCTGCTCGTTTTACTTGACTTCACTCTTCAGATAGGTTTCCTCTCAAAGAAGAAAATACAAACCCCAGCAGCTGCACGTTTCCACCCTGTCTGCTTTAGCAACTCCAGAGATAAAAGAGCATTTCTTCCCCTATTTTCATAGCATCTCTCTATCAAACCAGAAAATGTCTTGGGTTGACCTGCACTTAGGTCACAAAAACACCCCGTGACTAATTATTGTTTCCAAGATAGTGTGATAGAGAGTGTTGGTGAGCCAAGACAAGGATGCTAGATGATTTAAAAGAGAGATGCATGAAGTGTGTATCTCCTGTGAGTTAGAGGATTATATTCCCAGCACATGCACCACATTACAATATTAAAAAATGTTTAAAACAGGTTCTTCACTCTAGCAATGTGGTTAAATAAATTATGTATTACCTGAATACAGTAAAACATTATACAACCATTAAAATTCCTTTTACAGAATGTCTAAGGATATGAAAAGGTGTTCACGATAATATAACAAAAACAAAAAGATAAAAATTATTTCTAGGAAACACACCAAAATAATGGAAGTTATCTTTAGAATATAGAACTATAGGTTATTTTATTTTCTTCTTTACAATTTTGGATTTTCTGAATTTTCTACGTGGATCATTAATTTTACAATAAAAATATTTTTAAAATACCTGATACATATCAGGAAGTAAGATATACTGGCTGATCTTAGGGCTGTCAGATGAGTTTGTAGGCCTAGTAGAGAAGCTGTATGGAAGCACGATAGTGTTGGTTTCACCATCATCCTTAATTCTGGGTCCAAAGTAGTGATTGAAACTTGTGTTTATAGGCGTGATATGTTTGTGTTTCTTATTAGAACCTATTATAGGAGTATGTGGGTGTTGCCAGAGTCTATTCTGGAATTGACCTTTGAGCTAAGTCATCTAAGAATTAATATCCTGTTTGTAACATGTTCAAAAACAAAGCCAAATTATCTATGTCTATTGACAGTGCATGCTGAGGAAAATTTTTATATTCAAATACATTGCATATCTACTGATAGTGCAACCCTGGGTCTCACTGCCAAATGGAAACATCATGAAGCAATGAACCTGTATTTTATTTTATTTTATTCCAGCTTTTTTGAGGTATAATTAACAAATTAAAGTTGTATACATTTAAGGTATACAGCGTCGCAACTTGATTTGTGTATATATATATATGTGTGTGTGTGTGTGTGTGTGTATATATATATGTATGAAATGATTACCACAGTGAAGCTAATTAACACATATATCACCTCACATAGTTACCATTTTTTGTGTGTGGTGAGAATACTTAAAATCTACTCTTTTAGCAAATTTCAAATATACAATATAGTGTTATTAACTATAGTCACCATGCTGTAGGTTAGATCCCCAGAACTTATTTACCTCACAACTGAAAGTTTATGCACTTTGACTGATATCTCTCCATTTCTGTCACCCTTTAGCCCCTGGTAACCCACTGTTCTACTCTCTCCTTCTGTGAGTTTGACTTTTTTTTAAGATTCCATATATAAGTGAGATTATACAGTATTTGCTTTGTCATGTGCACCAGGAATACACAATGGGAAGTTTATACCTGGAAGTTTATACCTTTTGACCACCTTCATCCGTTTCCACCTTCACCCATTTTACCCAGTTATAAAATAAATAAATCATGGAGAAGTAATGTGCAGCATGGTGACTGTAGTTAATGATACTATATTGCATACTTGAAAGTTGATAAGAGAGTAAATCTTTAAAGTTCTCATTACAAGAAAAAAATGACGTAGCTATGTATAGTGACAGATGCTAACTAGATTTATTGCAGTGGGTGATTTCACAATATATACAAATAACGAATCATTCTGATGTGCAGCTGAAATGAATATAATGTTTTATGTCAGTTATATCTCAATTTTAAAAAAGGATACACAACGGGGAAAGTATAGTCTCTTCAGTAAATGTTGTTTGGGAAATGGTATACAGAAATGCAAAAGAATGAAATTATACTCTTATCATACACCATACACAAAATTCAACTCAAAATGGATTAAAGACTTAAATTTAAGACTTGAAACCATAAAATTCCTAGAAGAAAATTTACAGGAAAAGCTCCTTGACGTTGGTCTTAGCAATGAATTTTTGGATATGACACCAAAAGCACAGACAACAAGAGCAAAAATAAACAAGTGAGACTACATTAAACTCAAAAGCTTCTGCACAGCAAAAGGAACAATCAACGAAATGAAAAAGCAACCTACAGAATGAGAGAAAATATTTGCAAATCATATACCTAATAAGCAATAAATGTTTTAAATGTCAAGCCCTCATTTATGGAAGTCTTATACTTTCCATTGGGAGAAATGATATAAAATCCCATGGTCTAACAACATAAGGTGAAAAGTATGAAAGCAGGTCAAAGAAATCAAGTTACTCTTCTGGCAAACTCAAGAGAGAACTAAAGGTGTTCTTAATCCACTGTAAAATATGGTTGTAAGTTTGACAACCACAAGAAATTCAAATTGCTCAATACTGATATCTCTGTGAATTATATTGAATTTAGGGGAGGAAGATACTGTTAAGTTTCTCAAGTGTCTAGTTGAAAAATTTTTGAAAGTGTGAAAGCCTTAGTCATAAACATGTCTTATTTCACTAGAAGCATGGCAGAAATCCCAGCTATAAATTAGCAAAATGATGTCATAATGAGAGAGCATTTAGTGGGAAGGAGTGCCTGTGTGTTTATGCTGAAACTAAAGGAGGTTTGTTTTTTTTTGGTGGTGTTGTTTTTCAAGGAATATTTAATAACAAGGTAGGTAGCTTATCTAACATGTATTTTTATATCACTGAAGCTAAAGCAAAACATCCTGTTTATTGGCAAGTGTGGCCTGTATGAGTACACTACAGTGCAATTTTTAAAATACTGTAATTATAATTTCAGAACCTCAGAATCTGAATAGGTGCCAGTGTTCTCTCCTTTTTTTATATGGGAAAAGAAAATCCTTTGAAGCTTGGACAAAAATTCCATAGCTATATTCTTAGGATTGCTCTGTAGAGTCTATGATTCAGATGATACAAGGGAAGCTTCAGTTCAGCTTTTTAGAGAAGACATTCCAGCTCTCATGATCTCATCAACCAGGAGAATGTTGGTGGCAGTCACAGTGTAGGAATGAAGAAGCTGTTTCTTTACACAATAGTTATCCCTTATGCCTACTTCTGCTGCTACCATTGGCTCACCTGTATTCAAGTCTACACCCACAAGTTGACCTGATTCTGAATGTTCTGCTTGAACTTTAACTAGTGTTTCCTGAAGGTCAAAAACAGAGTTCTGAGCAAGAACCTTGGTAATCATGAGCAATGCATCAGCAAATGCTTGAACTCCAAGTTGGGCCCTGCCCTTTACACTGGGCTTGTATTTAATCAGGGCTTCTGCCATTGCCACTTCCACTGTACCAGCACCTGGAACTACACAGCCATCATCAATAGCATTTTTAACAGCCCTCAAACCATCTCTTATTGCATCTTTGATTTGAGTAAGTGTGTGCTTATTTGGTCCTTTGATCAATAATGTGACCTAGCGAGGATTGTTACATTTCTCAATAAAGGTGAACTTCTCTTCTCCCAGTGTATATTCATAGACAAGTCCTGCATGTCCCAAACAATCAGGATTTAGGTTATCAAGAGAATTTAGGGCTACTCCACCACAAGCAAGAGTCAGCCTTTCCATATTTCTCCTTTTAGCTCTGCGCAGAGCTACTATGCCTTCTTTTGCAAGAGCATCTAAGGAAAAGGGATCAATTCCCTTTTGATTATTAACAACAAATCCTTTATCTGAATCACCGCAGACTTTCGTTTTCAGGTCTATCATTTTTTTAACTCTGTCTTCAATGAATTTTCTTTCAGCTTTCACTAGTTTCTCTCTCTCCTCTGCACTCTTGTAAAAAAAAAAAAAAAAAAAGCCAGAATTCACTTCTGTTTTTCCATATTCTAATGACACATTGCATGTGAGGATGTACGCATCTTCTACTCTCTTTTTCATATCAGGATGCCATGCCCCATGGTCCAAAATAAGACCTCTAATTAAGCTTGCATCAGTTTCAGATTTGTTTCATCTCCATGATCTCAACCATGAAGAGGTCAATAGGTTCATCTTGTTTTTTAATGGCTAAAATGGAGTCCACTACAGCCTCTGTTAAGACATCAGCAAGTTCAGCATGAACTTTAGTACGTAGAGATGTTCTGGCCACATCTATAAGTGTTTCCCTGTCCATCTCTTTCCTTAGTTTGACTTGTTCCAAAAACTGAAGTGCCTTTTCCTTTGCAGCTTCAAATCCTTCTGTAATTATTCTGGGATGAAGACCTTCAGAAATGTAGAGATCCACCTGCTTCAAGAGCTCTCCAATGATTAGGACATTGGCAGTAATACCATCACCAGTTATGTCATCCTGGGCTGTTGCCACTTTGGCTATTAAGGAGGCTGTTGCGTGTTGAATTTGCATTTCATGAAGCAACACATTTCCATCTTTAGTGAGCTTGATGTCTCCAGCACCAGAAACAAGCATCTTCATGGTGCCCTTAGGCCCCAAGTTGGTCCTCAGCACGTACTGCAGCCCCCAGGCCACACTGATGTTGACGGCCAACGCCGCGTGGGCTCAGGCCACCTCAGCCTTGGTCTTCACAGCCGCCATAGCTGACCCAGCAGAAGAAAATGAGGGAACCCCGTGTCTGGAAAGCCCAGAGCCAGTTCAGCATGGCTGGGAGGCGCTATCCAGGTTTTCTGGAGAGGGAGTTTTCTTTTTTATTGTTTGAATATTTAAATAGTGTTACTAGCTTGTGAAATTTCTTTTTACTTAGGTCACTGATAATAATAAGAAAATCTTCCAAATACAGACAAATGAGAACTATTTCTTCTTTTTTTATTATATATTTGTTTGTTTATTTTGGCTGCACTGGGTCTTAGTTATGGCATGTGAGATCTTAGTTGCGGCATGCGAGATCTTTAGTTGAGGCATGCATGTGGGATCTAGTTCCCTGACTAGGGATCGAACCTGGACCCCCTGCACTGGGAGCACAGAGTCTTACCCACTGGACCACCAGGGAAGTCCCTGAGAACTATTTCTTAGACATTTGCTTTACACCTCTATTATGTAAAAATTGAAGCCAAATGAGGATTCAAGCTGAATCATTTACTACCTCAACTCAGTGGACAGTCGCCACTCCTCCACTACAGTTTGGGCTTTAAAGATCTAGTATAAGATAAAATGAAATACATCTCAACAACTCAGTAGGGAAAATGGGTCAGTCTTACCGTTCAATTCTTTTGGTTTGAGATCCCTTACAGAACTCATATCCCCTTTAAATACAGCTGCCACCAGTCGATATGATTTTTTTTTAATTCATTTTTTCCTGGTCCTGAGTTACTGAACTTTGGCCACAAATTGCATTGTATTTAGGGCCTCTCCATCTCACCTCTAAACTTGGAGCATGTGTCTAGAAGAGAACAGAAACAAAAGAAGCAAAAATTAAAATAAAATAAAAACCCAAACTAAAGAATCACCCTTTGTCTTTCCTTACATTCTTGGCTTGTCTGAGTCCTTCCTTACTTTTATGGCTCATGACCTGTCCCATCTCCAAACATTTGATATCTGTTGCCACTTTTTAATCATATTTACCTCATACATCTCATCAATAGGTTGACTAGTTTGTTTTCAAATCTCAGTAATCACTGTCCTTCATTGCACGATGACTTGAGAACTAGTTCATATATTTTGGCCAGTTTTTTTTTAAGCTTGTTTTATGTGAAAACGTAAATCTAATCCTTTAATGTATCTTGACTGGAGGCGTAAGTATGGCGCCATTTTTTAAAATATGATCTTTTATGCCTCTAATCTCACTGAAAGTCAGGCTGGTCAGTTCTTTTTTATGTTCTCTGGGGAATCATCCCTCCTTTCTGAAGCCCTCAATTAAGTCTGAGTTCAAACCACCTACAGGAAAATGGCTCTTCCACCATTTACATCTCCCTTTGCAAACCTGCCTTAAACAATATGGCCCCGATCAACAATCCTAGTTACCTTGAAGAGACAGCAGTGTGTGGTGGCTTGCAGCGAGATCTTGGTTCCTGCCCAGGAAATGAACCTGGGTAGCCTGGGTGAAAACCAGAAATCCTAGCCACCAGTCCACCAGGGACTACAGGCTAAAAGCTAAGTTGGCTTTTGCTGGCTTTGCCCCTGTTGAAAAATGAATTTCTCAGGGAGGCAAAAACTGTAAAAACACATACAAAGTTTATAATTAGAGACACTGCACAAGTGGGAGAGCATACAGAGAAACAGTTCATTTGGTTAAGACAGAAGCAAGGCAGAGATGCACACCCAGAGAGAAAGGGTGTGGGCGTCCTCCCTAATGAGGAGGAGCACACCAGAGAGGTGACTCAAATCACTCATATAGGGCAGTTCTTCCCGGTCTTTGTTTACCTTTGGCTAATTATCTCACTTCTTTTTCCACACCTGACCTGTCTTAGACCCCTTCCCGACATGTGTGCGCATCTTTTTGTCAAGAGGGATTTCAGCACAGAGGACTATGGGGAGGTTGACACACCTATTATGGGGTGGTGCCCCCCTCCCTTTTTGACCCCCGAGGAGCCTTTCTGCAGATGTGTAGTTGGGGAGGTCTCCTTGACCTCAAGAATAAGAAATACATGGTCTCTTTATCTTTTGTCCAAGCAGGACTCAGCCCCTCCTTGCTCCCGCCATTATCTTTATCTTGGAGTATCTGTCCATAGGGGACAGATTCCAGCTGCTCAGCCTGGGGCCCATCTATCTGCTGCTTCACTAGCACTTATGAGTTCCAACAGTCACAATAGAAGCAGTGACCATGGAGGATATGCTTTGCAACAAAGAGGTTTCTCTCTGATTTTCGGTTGGGTCTGTTGATGCAAAACAAGATGGAAAGTGGAGGAAATCCTTTGACTAATTAAGCCAAGAAAGCACCATAGCCTCCATTTGTTGGATGTTTCAGATAAATAGTCTTTGAGCTGGATATGTGTGGAACAGCTCAAATGCTCCATTTTGTAGCTCACTTGTGGGAACAGATCAAGCCCTCAAGTTCCCCTGATGTGTATGTTTCTTACTGAAAGTAGTGTCTTTACTTATTTTTATTTTTTTCTTCAGATTTAAATAACATAAGCTTAAGAATGTGGAATGGGGTGGGGAAGAGCCAAATATGTAATTTTATGAGTAAAAGCACTTGAAATTAAATCATCCCGGGGAATTAATTTACATAGAAAACTGACATCTACAACTTGATTTGAGAAATTTATGCCAGTTTCTGGTTGACTGTGTATTTCTTAAGCATACACTGTAGAAGTTGTTTGTAGTATTTGTATTTCTCACGTCTAGGGCATTGGGTGTCGTGTTTCAGATGATCAGTGAATTATGCTAAATGAAAGAAATAAGTGGATCATTGTGGTCCTCCTCTCATTTTTGTGGCCTTCAAAAGACTAAAGGGATTTTTGAGCAGTTTATATATCAGTGATCCATGAATTCATTAGTTTATTCTCACAGGAAAATATTAGAACAACCCAGTGAACATTTGGTAGATTCAGCTTCTGCGTTTTTCATGTGCTCTCTCTTCCAAAAACTTTTTAATAAGAAATTTACTCAGGTAGAGACAGCGTATTCTAAGGCTTTAAGCTAATGTTGGTTCCTAACTTCAAGTATGTCCTGGTAGATCAAGGGAGACTATGTAGATGCAGATAATGGCGATACTGATCTCCACAGAACAGGAGTGAGTTCACTGCAGAGTTTGGCCCATTCCTAACTCCACCAGGGAAAGTGAAGGGCTTCTGCTGCTCTGACTGGGAAACCTGCCCTCTCTTCTCAGTGGAAGAACAGATCATACGGTTAGCTCATTTTATATGTGGTGATGTGACAAGGCATAAAGCACTAGAACTACAGGGTTTTATTTTCACGATTACTGAGCAAGTCCCTTTAATAAAGGAGGAGAGAAATATGTCTCTTTGCAACTTGACAGGTAAAGATTTATTTTCTCATCTTTAACTGTGTCCAGTGTGCTTATGGATGGAGAGACTGAGCTCACAGGAGGCAGCCTTGAACATGGCATGTCACAGAGGCCAGCATCAGGCCCTGCTGTAACTACACTGGCTGGCCAGCCAGGGCTTGCAAGGCAAAGCCAAGGGCTCGCCTTGGGAGCCATTCAGGTTTCATGTTGGAGCATTTAGAAAGGGGAAAGCCAGAGGTACAGAGATATTTTAAAGACCATTTAAGATTGTAAACATACAGGAGGGGAATACCGTGTGCTGAGAATTATAAGAAGTTTGGTCCTCTCAAATTTTCCACAACCTTCATGAGAGGGCCGTACGAAGGGAGGGCAGGAAAGGGACACTGCTCACTAGGCTTTGGCATGAACGCTGAGTCCGAAAGCCCACGGCTATTCTCTGAAGAGGACTCTAGTAAATCATCCACTTGTGTTCATATCTCTGTTCCATTTCTTTGATCTAGCAGAAGAGAACAAATGGTGGCCCTCAAAAGATGAAAACTAAGATGTTGTGACTCCAGTTTAAATTATGGAAGCACTTCAGTATTGTCTTTTAAGCTCTAGTCTTCCTTAGCCTTGTAGAGAGTATAAAAACCAAGAGGCAGTACTGTTAACTTATCAAGAAAAATCAGTATCCTTGGTGTGGTTTGTAAATGAGGCACATATTGTCTGTGAGGTGAGGGTGTGAGAAAAGGAAAATTTAAAAAATAATAATAGAGGCATAGGGAAAATGACAGTTTTATTAAGTGGCCTAAGAGATATCTCAGAGTTGTAGCATTTTTTGTAAACAGATAGTCTGTATGTGTTGTCAAAATGCAAAGGAGACTCACATATCACTCCATGCCCAGATCTGGAGGATGATATAAAAGCAAAAGGAAATAATTGAGTATAAACTTTGGACCTCAAATTAATAAATATTTTAAAGAATAGTAGAGATCTCCTTCTTCCTTGGGACCATGGAACCTGCTGACTTGATCAACGCAAATCACAGACGGTTGCTAAGCAATGCCTGTCCTGATGCCAGTCAGGTGATTCTATTATTCTTTGTAGAGTTTCTCTCTGCTTTCTGAGGCTATGTATGGCATTTTGTTCTCCAAGAATGCAATAATACTCTTTTTTTAAAAACCATTTAATACTATGAAATCTCAAACATATATATTTTTCTTGAGAATGAAATATGTCTATTCCTGTCAAAACCAGATCATAAGGTTTTCAGAAAAGAAGATAAAATAGAGAAATGTCAGTATTGGAGATGGCTTTCCATAAGCCGATTAGGGAAATGGGGATTAACACTGATGCTAATGCAATTTGTGTGTGAACTCCTTTTAACATATGTCCCTGGCATCCTCCAAAGTCTCATGGTCTCCAGGGGACAAACCCCATTACTCAGTGCATTTCAGAGTGCCGAGGACAGAAATCTACATGCATATATGGGAAATTATTTCTGAAATTGTACTTTCATATTGAGGATCACCTCTTTCTTCCCATAACACCATGCTCATATTTTTTTTATAACATATGTCAGATTCTTTATTCACTGGTCTATCTCCGACTGAATGTCAGCTCCCTGAGTTTGGTGGTTTTATCCTTGTGCTTCCTATATTGGTGGAGCCCAGCACCATGTTTCATACACAGTCTGGGGTATATAAGTGTTTTGCTGGGAACCAAATTCACACAGATGCAATTATACTAGCATAAATTTAGTGCAAGCTTAGTTTTATCTCAGCTCTGCCATGTATGTTTTCTTTGGACGTAAAACGTTCTTCCTAAAAATATTTTAACTTTGAATTTTAATTTTGTGAATAAATTATACATTTTATATCTGACTTCGTGGATTCAAATAGCCTAATCTATACATAGAAACATTTGCACTTCTAGTTTTAGCACAAACGCATAAAGAGCAAGTCGTCATACAGATCCTTACAATCAGAAGAAGCTGGACAGACTGGAAATTAATGACTTTTCTTGGACCCACCAAAGAACTAAGGTCACAGGGCAACTTGCTACCCCTAAATCTGAAGAGACAAGCACATGTAGAGAAAGAGAGCCAAGATCTGTTTACCTGGAGCAGAAGTTAATAAAAAAGAAAACACAAATTAGCAATATAAGAAAAGGAAGAGAGGTCATCACTACTGATCCAAGAATACAGGCATACCTTGGAGATATTGCAGGTTTGGTTCCAGACCACTGCAATAAAGCAAATATCACAAAGTGAGTTGCACAAAAAATTTTTTTAAAATTCCTACTGCATATAAAAGTTATGTTTACACTATACTGTAGTCCATTAAGTGTGCGATAGCATTATGTCTTTTAAAAAGTATATAACTTGGGGACGTCCCTGGTTGTGCAGTGGTTAAGAATACACCTGCCAATGTAGGGGACACGGGTTCAAGTCCTGGTCCAGGAAGATCCCACATGCCACGGAGCAACTTAGCCCGTGTGCCACAACTATTGAGCCTGCGCTCTAGAGCCCACGAGCCACGACTACTGAGCCCACGTGTCTAGAGCCCATGCTCCACAGCAAGAGAAGCCACCACAATGAGAAGCCCGCGCACCGCAACAAAGAGTAGCCCCCGCTCGCCGCAACTAGAGAAAGCCCACACGCAGCAACAAAGACCCAATGCAGCCCCCCAAAAAAGTACATGACTTAATGTAAAAATACTTTATTCTTGAAAATTGCTAACCATCATCTAACAATGCAGGGGTGCCACAAACCTTCAATTTATAAAAAATGCAATATCTGCAAAGTGCAGTAAAGTGAAGCACAATAAAATGAGGTATGCCTGTATTAAAAGGATAATAAAAGACCACTACAAAAAACACTATGCCCATAAGTTTGATAACTTGGAGGAAGTGGGCCAATTCCTTGAAATACACCAACTACCACTGTTTTCAAAAGCTGCCTTTTGAAACACTAATTCTATGGGCAAATACATTGTGAGTAAAGCAGCTGATTTAGAAATGGGATTTGGGGACATAATATATTTACAAATTAGAGTCAGTCTCTAGTTGGATTTTTAGTTGAATATTGGGGTTGACATTGAGAGCAGTATAAACATGCAGCAATTCAAAAATAATTATAATAATAATGATAAGAAGAGGAGGAGGAGGAGGAGGAAGAGGAAGAGGAAGAAGAAAGTCATCTTGAAAAGATTCAGCGCAAGAGGGGCTTAGAAACTGCCCCTCTACCTCAGTCTTCAACTTCTTCCATCTCTCTCTGGATTTGTGCCTATTTAAAGGCAATCACATGCTTGGTTCAGTTTTTTCTTCCATTTCATGCCCACATTCATGGGAGAATAGAGATGTTTTCCTGTGCCTTGTTTGCAGTGGGATTATCTTCTACCCCCTGAAAACATTTGAACACTGTACTGAGCCAGGTGACCTATAAGGTCCCAGATTCAGACTTGCTAGTCTATCTTCAGTTCTTTCAGTGTCATAAGGTCCCTCAAACCTCCAGGTCTTTGGTCATGCTGTTCTACCTACTGGAATTTCTTTTCCTCCTCTTCTGCCTGTATGCTAACTTTTCTGGTTAATCCTTGCTTGTCCCTCAAGAATCAGCTCACTTGATGCTAACAGGTCCCCATAAGTATCTTCACAGTTCTCAGGCTGACTCAGGAGACGCTCCCTTTTCATCTCATCGTACAGCACGGCAATGACTGATGTTCTTCCACGTGTCCTCTTCTCTATGCTGAGCATTTCGAAAGTCAGGGCTGCTCGGTGCCTGGCCTTTAATAGGTATGAAATGAGTGCATGAGCCGGTGATGCTCAGGAATGAGAGGCTATGGGTGAAGGTTTAGGAAAACCACCAGAGTCCTCTTGGAATGAAGGAACAGAAAGTCCACAAGAAGGAAGAAGTCAACAGAGAATTAATAAATTTGCTTGGGATAGTGCACTAAATTTCTACACCCTTTTCAGAAAAAAAATGGCTTGATGACACAAGTGAAAGCATAAGTTGCCAGAATTGATGGACCCAGATCCAGTTTTATTCCCCAGGAATAGAGTATTACATTTCTTTGTAAGAAAAGCAACAGGAAGCCTTATCTGCTGGTCATACTTATTGGTAGGTATTTGCAGGGATGTTCTTATGACTTATTATTCATCAATTGCTTCTTATGAACAAGAATTCCCACCCTAACCAGGTACCAGCAGCCTGGTAGTTGGCATCTGCTGATAGCTTCACATCTACTAGACCGAGAAGGAAGTGGGCTTTCTCTGCTTCCCCGTAAGGACTCATGGACATTTGCTGCCATCGGGGGCTGCTGTACTTGGTGTACAGTCATCAGTAAACCAGGCACTGAAGTCTTGAGTTTTATCTCCTCACCGCACTCACAAGTGATTCATCTTTTCACAACCGTCTGTAGCAAATCAAGAGTAAAGTAACAGAACATCACTGGTAAAACCACTTGGGATTACCAGGGAGAAAACAAGGATTCATTGGTCGTAAGAGATTATATTTAGAGAGGGGAGAAGTGAAAGCTGTGAAGCATTTGCAGATTCAGCCTATATGGCATGTTTCCTCAGCACAAGCTCCTTGAGGATGTTTCTGTGATGCAGAAATCAATCTGTGGCATCCAAGTTGGCCCTTTATGATCTGGTTCAAACACCCATCATACGGAGCTTCACCTTTTCGTGTGCCCTATCGTCATGCAAATACCTCAGCACACTGTGCTGCTCAGCATTTCAGATTATCCCCCTTTGGTCAAACAAACCAGAATGCTATTTCTGGGATTCTTTTCTTCCCACCATCCAGATTTCTCCCTCATTCTGCTACATCCTCCAGTGAATTTTTTTTTTTTTATTGCTTTAGAGTTCATGGATAATATTTCTTTGGGAAAGATACCAGTAAATCTTCACATTTTACTTTAGCACCAAACTGACGTTATAGAAGAGAGAGATCTGCAATCCATCATATGAAGGAAAATTTAAATGAATGCCATATAAAACATTCTATAAAATGAGATAAAATCTTCCCACGTGCTAGGGCAGGACATGGTTTTCTTCTTCTTGTGGAGAAATAAGTTAACAGAATTGACCCAAATGGATGCCTAGACGTAAAACATCACAAGCAAAATGCAGGATACCAGCAGTAGTTTTAAACCAAGAACTTACAGATGATTATGCTTATGTCCAGATGGAAAAGTAGTTATATACTCCAAACAAGGCTGCTTTAAACTTTCTCTTTGAAAGAGAATAATAGATGGGTGAAAAATAATTTTGAGAAATGCCTCAGGGGATAATATATGAATCCATCCATACCTTTTTGTCTTGCTCAACTAACCTAGGCCTGGGGGAGGGGATTCTCTTCCAAATCTTTTTTTTTTTTTTTTTTTTTTGCGGTACGCAGGCCTCTCACTGTTGTGGCCTCTCCCGTTGCAGAGCACAGGCTCTGGACACACAGGCTCAGCGGCCATGGCTCACGGGCCCAGCCGCTCCGCGGCATGTGGGATCTTCCCGGACCGGGGCACGAACCCGTGTCCCCTGCATCGGCAGGCAGACTCTCAACCACTGCGCCACCAGGGAAGCCCCCAAGTCTACTTTTGATCTAACAAAATACTTATTAACATTCAAAACAGACACACAGCTCAGTCATTTGTGCTCTCACTGCAACAAAGGATTCTGACAGAGGCTGCCAATTACAGGCGTGCATCTTCCTAGACACAGTGATGGGTACAGAATTTGTGCCAGAGAGTCAGAGCACTTCTCTGGGATTTGGGCTCTGCTCATCCCCTCTCTGATGGGTGAAGCTGTGAGGACAAGAGCTGTGAGAGCCAGGCTGAAGAACTTGTGGAAGACGCTGGCTTACAGAAAATAAAGGAGCCCACCGCAGAGAAACAGAGCCTGGCAGAGAGAGCACCACTGTTCCCACCGCCTCAGAGGCCTGGCCACACCACTGCCCACCTTCCCTTGGTTACTGCAGCAGATCGAGTCCCTTTGTGCCTCAGTTTGTTCACGCTGAGTTTCTAGGATAGTCCCTGACTAGGATCTTTAACATAAAACTATGGACTGTATTTTTTGTTTTGTTTTGTTTTAATCTTCTGCTCCTAATACAGTGTTTGGCATGGAATAGAAACTCAAAAATAAAACATAAAAAAAATAAAATAAATTGAAAAGTGGCCTCAAATACTGACCCTCTGCCTCTTCTTTCTTTAATGAATTGTAAAGTGATGTGCTAAATACACTGATAATCCCAGCAAAACAATAACTTGTAAATGGAAATGGGAAATTTCACTTTACAAAGGCAGGTCAGACTTAACATTCTTTACTTTTTTAGCAAGTTTTCACACAAGTTAAGGGAAATCTACAAGATGGGCTTCAAAGAGACAGGGGAGGCAATTGGTAAAAAGGTAAACCATCCAGATAGGAAACTAACGTTAGGATGAGGACACTCAGTTCATGTTTTGTTCTGTTTTCGTTTGTTTTTTGTTTTGTGTGATATACTTTTGCCGTTACTAACACTGGAGGTACATTTTACTATACCTTCCCTAGTTTTAGGATTGGTGTATCCTGAAGGGGAACAGAATGTGCCACCCCAAAATATGTCTCTTTGGCATAAGGATTATTTTGAGCTGCTTAATATTAAGAAATAGACACAAGAGAGGCTCTGAAAACCAAGTAGAAGTTACCCTTTTGTAAGGTAAATTTAAATTTATAAAGGAAATCTCCATTTGTAAGAGTTTCTCCCTTTCTGTACCAGTAAGAGGAGAATGACTAAAACTCTAGAAACTCTTATTGATAGAGAAGGCAATGACTTAAATCTGCAGAACAAACATATCCTGTTTACTGTGCTTTGCCTGATAACCTCCCATAACTGTCTCACCCCACCCCCAATATGTTTTGTCTTAGCTGAAAGTGGTATTTAAGGTGGTGGCTTGGGCCATTTCAGGGAGTTACTCAGTTTTCTTGGGTCTTTCCCATGTATACAGCAGGTATACGTGTTTTTAAACTTCTGTTTGTTTTTCTCCTATTAATCTGTCTTTTATTACAGCCAAGCAACTAGAAAGGAAGAGAGAAAATTATTTTTCCTCCCCCAAAATAGATTACTCAGAGAATTAATTATAGCTACAGGTTGGTGTAGCATGGAGAAACAATTGTGGTTTAGACCACATCTGTTGATTGAATCTTCAGAGTTGTGTACTTTTCTTATAAGCATCTCTTAAAGAAATTTGAACTCTTTTATTCTCAAACATTTGGCACTGAATGAAAAATTCAAAAGACAAAGGAAATGGAAGTAGTGGTAAGTTCAAGGAGAAGAGACAGAGAAATTTTGACAAAATGCTGGCATAGGAATAGAAGGGAATAGATGAAGTATAAATTTTTAGAGCTTACCCTAGCATGAAATCTTCTGTTTTTATTGTGTTAAAAAAAACAAACACATAGCAAAATTTAAAATCTTAACCATTTTTAAGTGTACAGTACAGTAGTGTTAATCATAAGCACATTGCTATGCAACAGATCTTTAGAAAATTTTCATCGTATAAAACTGAAACTTTATACTCATTGAAAGTGTTAAGAAATGAAATTCAACTGAGTAAATTTTAAAGATCCTATTGGCTGTATTCAATGATTCATGCATCAGGAAGCACCCAATCCAGCAGATAGAAAGGAGCTCTCAGGAACTGTACAAAGTGAAAGACCTTTATAGGCAGAAGGGAGTGGGAACAAGGAAGTTATACTAGGCCAAAAAAAAAAAACAAAAGTGGGTTGATTATTGCAAGGTCTCTTTCCTTTAGGCAGTGTCTGGGGTCTCTCAGGCAGATTATCTAACTAATGCTGATTAGGTGATTCCTGATTGGCTGGTTTAAGATTCCTTTTTTGGGAGAGCCAAAACTATAATTCAGTTAAGTCTCAGTTTGGTGGCATGGGGCTTAGCATGAACGACTCCATTTTGGGTGTGTGGTCTTGATTTTAATGAAAGACAACTCCCCTTTTCCCCATGCCTTTAGCTCCTGGCAACTACCGTTCTATTTTCTGTTTCTAAGAATTTAACTAATTTGGATATCACATGTAAGTAAAATCAAGCAGTAATTGTCCTCTTGGCTTATGTAACTTAGCATAATATCCACAAGGCTCATCCATATTGTGGCATATGATGGGATTTTCACCTTTCTTAAGGGAGAATAATATTTCATTGCATGTATATGCCACATTTTCTCTATCCATTTATCTGTGATAGATATCAACCTCTTGGCTTTTGAGAATAATGCTGCAATGAATATAGGTGTACAGATTATCTCTTTGAAATCCTGTTTTCAGTTCTTTTGGATATATACCTAGAAGTGGGATTCCTAGGTCATATGATAATTCTGTTTCTAATTTATTGAGGAGCCTCCATACTGTTTTTCACATCAGCTGCCCCATTTTGCATTCCCACCAACAGTGTACAAGGGTTCTGATTTCTCTGCATCCTCACCAACACGTCATTTTCTGTTGTTTTTTTTTTTTCTTTTTTAACAGAAGCTCATTAAGCTTCCAGAAGACAATTATTTTGAATTCTTTGTCAATTAATTCATAGATGTCTGTTTCTTTGGGGTCAGTTTCTGGAGATTTTTTTTTTTTTTTAATTAATTGAGCCATGTTTCCCTAACATATTTCCCTAACATATTAACAAGCCCTAAAACCACATATGCCTTGTTGGGTTTTGCTGGGATTTGGGTATTTGAAAAAAAAAAAAAAAAAAAAAAAAAAAAAAAAAAATCCACCTCTTCCATTCTTTATAAACTGGCTTTATACAGAAGACCTTCACCAGTCAACCTGGCTAGAGATTCTAGGGGCCTCTCAAACATTTTCTGACGATGTGTCTTCTCTGTGCTTGTGCATATAATTTTCCAACTGTACAGATTTTCCAGTTTGCTTTTCAGGATCTTGTAATGTCTTGCTCCCTCCAGGGTCTATTATGGTTCTCTAGGTGCTTTGTTGCTAGAACAAGCCACCAGGCTTTACTTTGTTCTCAGCAGCCCCCAGGGTTCAAAAGTAAGCTGGTTCCCCATCAGCACTCCAACTGAGGGGAGACAGAAGCCAGTCCCTCAGGCAGCCCCCTGAATGGCTGGAATACTGGGTATACGTTCCACTTTTCTCTTACCCTCCAAAGGGCAAGCACTGAGTTGAGTGTTTTCTTCCAGTCACCCGAAGCTGTGCTGGCTTTGGGGAAGGACTATCATGGGTGAAATGTAACAATTTTTCTTACCAATTTCAATGTGACTGTTCTTGGCTTTCCCCTTTCCTGGGGTACTGAGTCATCTTCAGTGGTTTCTGGAGTTCTCATAAAGGCTTTCTGGGCCATATATTGTTGGCAAGTCAGTGTCTCTGTGGGGAGCAAGGTCTGAGGGTTTCTATTCTGCTATCTCACTGACATCAGTCCTAAATCTTCATTCGTGTTTTATGATAAGGATCAAGTAACTGGGAGAAGAGAAATGAGTTTTATATACTGAATAATTATTATAATCATTGACTTTTCTTTAATGCTTACTATGAGGGTGACACATGGTATACAGATGGTCCCAACTTAACAATGGTTCAACTTATGATTTTTCGACTCTATGTTGGTGCAAAAGCCATACGCATTCAGTAGAAACCGTACTTTGAATTTTGAATATTGATCTTTTCCCAGACTAGAGATATGCCCTGCGATACTTTCTTGTGATGCTGGGCCTTGACAGCGAGCCACAGCTCCCAGTCAGCCACACCATCATGAAGGTAAATAACCAATGCACTTATAATCGTTCTGTACCCATACATCTATTCTGTTTTATACTTCTAGTACATTATTCAATAAATTACATGAGTTATGAACACTTTCTTATAAAATAGGCTTTCTGTTAGATGATTTTGCCTAACTGTAGGCTAATGTAAGTGTTCTGAGCATGTTTAAGGTAGGCTAGGCTAAACTATGATGTTTGGTAGGTGAGGTGTATTCAATGCATTTTCAGCTTATGATATTTTCAACTTACTATGGATTTATAGGGGCATAACCCCATCATGAGTCAAGGAAGATCTGTGTGATAAAATTCTCCCAACTGTATCAATAAAGATTCCAAATACCACTTCCGTCTCCCAATTTACCCAATCAGAAAACTAAAAGAGGGTGGCCTAAGGGTGCTTTTCTAGTCAATAGTAGGAATGGGGTTTGCACCAAGGCAATCTAAATCCATGGCCTATGGGTTTAACAAGTTGCTTCGAAGTCTTTAGTATTTGCAACTGTAGGATTATATAAAAGCCAAAAACAAACAAACAAAAAAGCAAAACAAAAACCCGGAAGTTATTTAGTTTTGTGAGTTAACATGAATTTTATTGTTTAACATCATAGGAAACCAAGAAAGTCACAGGTAATAAAGCATTAAATAACATAGCTACACATATAAAACATTTTCAGAAATTCTTAGACTTTGAGGGAAGAAGAATGTTTAACCTAAAGTTGATTTAAATCTGATAAGTATACCATTCAAAGAGAGATTGATTTCCACTAGTTTCTGCATGGGATCATAATTCTGTCTCTGAAGTAATCCCAGATGCCCATTAGAAAAGCCTTGACTAAAACATATTAACAAGCCCTAAATTTGTATAGTCAACGGAAACCTCCATACATGCTCAGGGGGTAGTTTTCCAAACCCAGTCAGATGTAGGGATTTATGGCATATTAGCTCCCTCCAGGATAACTTTATGTTCAACCCCCCAAAAACCCAGCAAAACCCTACAGGCTGGTTCCATCCCCCCCTCACTAACATCTCATTCAGCTTTCTCATGGTACACGGTGATATGTGAAATTTTATCTCTTCCAGGGCTCAAGATTCAACTTTGCCATGTTTTCTTTATTGCAAGTAATAAGAACAATTACTTTTTTTTTTTGGTTTTAAAGTGACAGGATGAGTTTTATTTTTTTATATTTTTAATTTTTTTATATTTGGACTATTTTTTATGGTAGGTCCTTGTTGGTTATCTATTTTATACATTTTTAACATTTATTGACTGATTGATTGATTTTGACTGTGTTGGGTCTTTGTTGCTGCATGCAGGCTTTTTCTCTAGTTGCGGTGGGTGGGGGCTACTCTTCATGGCAGTATGCGGGCTTCTCATTGCAGTGGCTCCTCTTGTTGCAGAGCATGGGCTCTAGGCGCGTGGGCTTCAGTAGTTGTGGTACACGGGCTCAGTAGTTGTGGCTCGCGGGCTCTAGAGCACAGGCTCAGTAGTTGTGGCTCACAGGCTTAGTTGCTCCACGGCATGAGGGATCTTCCCGGACCAGGGCTTGAACCCATGTCCCCTGCACTGGCAGGCAGATTCCTAACTACTGAGCCACCAGGGAAGTCCAGTTATCTATTTTAAATATAGCAGTGTGTACATATCGATCCCAAACTCCCAATCTATCCCTCCCTCTTACCCTTCCCCTAGGTGGAACAATAAGAACAATTTCTAAGGCAGATTATGTCAACAAATTTTCTTCAACTACCTACTTTTTCTATATTACTCATTTTGCTTTCTCTTTTTTTGTGTTTTTACAGTGTTAACACTTCGTATAAGATGAGAGAGAAAGCTGAAGGGTATTGGCCAGATATTTTCTTTGTAAAATACTTGTTCTAAAGTTCCAGTACTTAGAAAAATGTTAACCTCATTTATCATATTTTTAAAAATCCAACAAAAACTAAGATAAATCTGGGTCACACACACACACAAAACAGTATATTATGTTTCTTATTTATAAGTCACGGCTTTCTTGATTATCACTCATCAAGGACTTACCTGATTCACAAGCTAGCAGCCTCCAAATTACCCTCCCTGCCTACGGCTTCTTCCCTTCCAATCGTTTAAATTAAATTGCATCAAGTAATAATCATTGCTAAGGGTAAAAGAATAAAAAATTAAAACAGTCTCCCTAAAGCACAATTTCTAATAAGCAAAGCATAGATGAGAAAGTAAATGTAAATGGAAGGTACAAATGCAAGAGAAAAAAAACCAACACTAGAGCAAAATCCCAGTAGAACTTCAGATGCGATTATTCACTATTGCTAAGCAGAGTCAGGGCTCATTAGTTCTGGGGAAAAGTAAGAATATGCATGAGGGAAAATAAAGTTGGTTGATTCCTCATAGTGCTTCCTATTCCCTCGGCAAATATTACCATTTCACTCCACTTAAAAAATAAAATGAATAATGCTGTTTACTGGCCTTTGGAAAACTTCCTCTATGCATTGAATGTCATTTAATTTGGCTCATAATCCTCCGTGAAATAGTGTAAGAGTGTATATTACTAGTTTTAATATTAGTGGGTAGGACTATGGCTAAGTAACTTTTTTCCAGGTTACTGAGAGGCTTAGAGTATTCAAGTCTTCTGCCTCCTGAAATATTCACTTGGCAATACAAAAATAAAATTATAATTATGGATATGTCTACACGATACCAAAATAACAGATGGATTTAGCTAGAAAAACAACATGCACATCTATGGAATTGTATACTCAAACAAATATGAACTGACATATTTTTCATATTTTCATTTTAATTTGGGTGTTGTGAGCATACAGCTGAAGTGTGACAAAGCCCATGATAGTAATTGAAATTCAGAGCAGTCAATTTTAGAAAACACTTACTGTGTTGATCATCTACACGTATTGTGCTTTTTGACACATACTTATTAACAAAATTTGTTTCCTATCACTCATGTCTGTCCTCTTAATGGCCATCACAACCAAGTATTTCCTATGCCTGAAATACAGCAGAGTGTGAAGTGCCACTAATTTCCTTTGATGTCATAATTTCAGAGCCATGTAGAGAGAGTAATTAGGAGCTTCATTCAGTGTTATGGTGACAGCTTGGCTCTCTTCAACTGTACATAAATCTAAACTAGGGAGAGTGTGTGTGATGTGGAGACAAGAGGCCTGGCTTGAGTGACCAAAGGAATTATCTTTGTCCCAGCTCTATCATCACCTTCATGGAGGAAGTTGGAAATGTCAGCTAGCCCTTTTTAGCCTCAGTTCCCTCAGTTCCAGGAGAGAAGGAGGGAGGGAGGAAGGAAGGAGGGAGGGAGGAAGGAAGGAAGGGAGGGAGGGAGGGAGGGAGGGAGGAAGGAAGGAAGGAAATGAATGGGGGGAGAGAAAGAAATGTGGGAAGGGAAGGGGAGGAAATGCAGAGGGACAGAGGAAAGAAACAATAAGGGAACAAAGGGATACAATTTCTGAAATATGAGTGTTATTACATGTGCCCGTAGAATTCATATCTCATCTCCAGCCGCCCACTACCCCTCCACTTGAATAGAGACATTTTCACTATGTTCATTCGCTTAAGAAACACCTACCATTTGTAAACATTATGCTTTGTGCCAGGAATACCACAATAAATACCACATCCTGCCTCCATTCAGAGTTTTCAGAGTGCAGTGACGGTAATATACATTAATTTATATAAGAAGACAATTATATCGCTGTCACTTCTGTGAATAAAACCCGTCACAAAAAGGATGACATTTTTTCCATAAGAAAGTACTTTCTGTTTTGTTTCATTTCCATGCTCTTCAGGTATCACTTCTTTTATGTTTTCTGACTTCTCTGCTATCTTTAGGCTTCTCTGGATCTGGAGCAGACAGCAAAGCAAATCAGTAGGCCAAAATAAGATTGGCCAAAATAGGATTTCCTTACTGTCTTGCCAGGATCACCTTTAATTTTGCAGTTTCATCTTCCAGTTCTTTTTCTGTCTTATTTCTCTTACTCTTCCCCCCAACCCTGCCCCCAGCCCGTTCTCTCAGGTTTTCCTCCCACTGGATGTCAATCTTTTGGTAAGGAGGCTGCCCTAATAATTATCCCAACAGGGGCATTTCTCCTAATGGTTCTCACCTGCCTTGTCTGGCAGCACAGGCTGCATAGCTCATCACACAGATTTTTGGACTCTTTATCTCCATATTCCCAGGGATTCATGCAAGGAGCCAAGGAGGAATGGTTTGGGCCAGTACCTAGGCTCATCCTGCTGCTGGACCTAGTGTGATACATCTGTCCTCTGTTTTACCTGCAAAGTAATTAAACTACAAACAAATTCTCTAGGTCACCAGAGCTGTTAAGGTCCAAATACGCCTGCCATCTGTGTTTCCTGAAAATTACTGAGTGGCAGATTGTGCTTGGCAGGTACTTTCTGTTCTCCAAACAGGCATTTATCAATCAGCAAATTCAGTGCTTTCAAACTCACCACTTAGTAAACATCACAGCTCATTTTATAGATTTGGAAGTGTTGGTATTTCTCTGAGCAGGCTCAGAAATAGTTTGGGAAATGCTTTTACATGCCATCCTGCCAAATCCCCCAGCAGAATTCTCACTTCCTACTCACTGCCAGACTATGTTCCAAAGCCAAGACCAGGAAACAGACTGTTTGCAGCCTCCAGAGGAAGCAAGGTTCAACTATTACAGACAGATGATTGAATAAATAAACCCTACAACCTAAACCGATTTGTTCACGCACAGCTATTAAGTTGTTTTCGGTAGATACACAACAAGAGCAGCCACAGTTCTGATGTGGATAACGGCTGAAGAAGCCCCAAAGCCTCACTTCCAGGTCACATACTGAAAGCCAGCTTTGAATCAAACTCCAGCATATACCCATTTATTTAATTACCCATTATCAAGTGTCCATAAAGCAGTTTAGGCAACTTGGGAGTGGCACCTGATAAGTGCGTTTTTAACAAGCATCTTAGATGATCCTGAAGCACACAACAGTGTTAAAACCACTGCCTCAAGCTGTGCCTACATCAGAGCTAATGGCTACCTTAGTCCCCCCTTTTTGGTCTTTTTTTAATCGAAGTATAGTTAATTTACAATGTTGTGTTAATTTCGAGTGTACAACAAAGTGATTCATATATATATGTATATATATATATATATATATATATATACATATATATATATAATACACACACATATTCTTTTTCAGATTCTTTTCCATTATAGGCTATTACAAGATATTGAATATAGTTCCCTGTGCTATACAGTAGTTCCTCGTTGTTTACCTATTTTATATATGGCAGTGTGTATATGTCCATCCCAAACCCCTAATTTATCTCCCCCACATACCCTTTGGTAGCCATAAGTTTGTTTTCTATGTCCTTCAGTCTCTTTCTGTTTTGGAAATAAGTTCATTTGTATCATTTTTAAAGATTCCACATATAAATGGTATCATGTTGATATTTGTCTTTGTCTGGCTTGCTTCACTTAGTATAATAATCTCTAGGACCATCCATGTTGCTGCAAATGACATTATTTCATTCTTTTTTATGGCTAATAGTCCATTGTATATATGTTCCACATCTTCTTTAACCATTCATCTGTCAGTGGACACTTAGGTTGCTTCCATGTCTTGGCTGTTGTAAATAGTGCTGCTGTGAACATTGAGGTACATGTATCTTTTTGAATTAGCGTTTTCTCTGGATATATGCCCAGGAGTGGGATGGCAGGATCATACGGCAACTCTATTTTTAGTTATCTAAGGAACCTCCATACTGTTCTCCATAGTGGCTGCACCACTTCACACTCCCACCAACAGTGTAGGAGGGTACCCTTTCTCCACACCCTCTCCAGCATTTATTATTTGTAGACTTTTTAATGATGGCCATTCTGACTGGTGTGAGGTGTTATCTCATTGTAGTTTTGATTTGCATTTCTCCAATAATTAGCAATATTGAACATCTTTTGATGTGCCTGTTGGCCATCTGTATGTCTTCTTTGGAGAAATGTCTATTTAGGTCTTCTGCCCATTATTTGACTGGGTTGTTTGGTTTTTTTTTTGATATTCAGCTGTTTGTATATTTTAGAAATCAATCCCTTGTCGGTAGCATTGTTTACAAATATTTTCTCCCAGTCTGTAGGTTGTCTTTTCGTTTTGTTGATGGTTTCCTTTGCTGTGCAAAAGCTTTTAAGTTCCATTTGTTCATTTTTGTTTTTATTTCCATTATGCTAAGAGCTGAATCCAAAAAAATATTGCTGCGCCTTATGTCAAAGAGTGTTCTGCGTATGTTTTCCTTTAGCAGTTTTATAGTATCTGGTTTTACATTTAGGCCTTTAATCCATTTTAAGTTTATTTTTGTATATGGTATTAGAGAATGTTCTAATTTCGTTCTTTTACATGTAGCTTTAGGAGCTAGAAGAGACTGGGAAAAAGCTACTGGAAGGCTGTCAAGGGAAGGTAATATTTGAAGCCGATTGGATGTGTATTACACATGCTCTTCAGCTTTGTTTATTTTACAAAGCATAGAAATTATCTGTGGAAGTAGATTTTAAGTAGAGAGGCATGGAAACTAACCCACGCCTGGTGAAACTGCATGCATGCTGTGGGAGAGTCGCATGTATTTTGCAAAAGATCTGTTGTTGATTCTAGTGCACAGCCGTGTTTGTGAATCGCTGATATAGAGCTAGCTGTGTTGACCTAAAGCAAGTAGACTGCCAGGTCTTTCTCCAGCAAAAATGGGTTTATTCAGGATCAGCAGAGAATTGCAATTCTGGGCCTGCACCCATGGTGAGCCTTGTGCAAGTGCTTGCCCAGCAAGGGAAGGAAACTGCTTTTATAGAGCGGGGGTGGGTGGGGGGGGGGGGGGGTGAAGAACTTGGGAGGCCCATAGTAAACAAAGAGTCCATGGCTTTTCATTGGCTGAGTCCTTGCCATCAAAGAACAGGAATCTTTCTTCTTTCTACCTGCTGGACTCTGCAATCATCGTAGGGCATGAGAGCTCCCCTTTTGGTCTTCCGACTATTTAATTGAGGTTTCTGTTTATTAATTTTGGACAGCTAGAAGCCACTTTCTGTTTCTCCAATCCAAGTTTAGAGCTTCCAGCAACATTAAAACACTGCACATTTCTGTTCCCAGAGTTGCTATTATTTAGCATTGCAATCTCAGACATGTCACTTAATATATCAGAGCTTCGGTTTTCTTACAAGAAGTCACTTTAAATACAAGCTAATACAGATATTCTGATAAAATGTTATCCATTTTATCCCAGTCATTCAGAGGCACAAGTCTTTGTCACAGGTATAGCAGGAGGCGATATTTTGACAATAACCAAGGTTTTCTTTTTCCTGTTATTTTTAACAATCTTGGGCACGCCACCCAGTTGGGTTGCCGGTATTCCATGAGTCAGGAAAGGGCTAACTCAGCTGGGAATTAAAGAAGTTAAGTGAGTTTCTGAGTAGATTTTATAAACTCATAGAACACACAAGTTGTGAAAAACCTGACATTGTGGAATGCCAAGAAACTCAGCCTTTAAGGAAGCAGACCTAGAGTTTATGCAATATGTATTTAACTCAAAAGATTGTATGAGGATGTAAGAACAGTTTCCTGCCTATGGGCAGGTAAAGAACCCATGTATTTGGCAGAGGTAATCGAGGGAGTTAAATTGTGGATTAAATATTCCAGGGTTATGTAACAGGGTTTAGTGTGTGTGAGAAATCTAGACAGAGTTAGTGGGACCCAAACATAAAGAGGGGTTAGTGAAAGGCCCCTGGAGAAGTCCCAAAGACACTTTGCCATCTGAAATCTATAGAGTAGCAAGTTGTAAGTGCATGTCCCTCAATGTAGTAGGTCAGAGAGCATCTAAAATGGCATCTTCCCTTCAGAGGGATATAAAAATGAATAAGAGTGGCCTGGAGACTTAGAAGCCTCAAAATGACAGGAAAATGAAGGCACACGTCGGCTTGTAATGAATTGGGCGTGGCAGAGCAGAAAGAATATGGGCATTTGAGCCACAGAGGTAGTTGATAGATGTCGATCATTAAAATTGATTAAGCTTATACATCTCAGCCAAAGCCAGCATGGGTTCTTAATTCTAATGTTAAGTTATACATTATCTATCTATCTACCCATCCATCCATCCATCCACCCATCCATCCATCCATCCACCCATCCATTCATCCATCCCAAATGCCAGCTTATTTATGAATCCCCCTGGAATATAGATCAGGACAAATAGAAGGAAAGGGAAAAAAGGAAATTCTATCTTAAGAGAGACTGAGTTTCAAACCAGAACTTACTGAATGTACCTTGAATTTGAAAGATTAAATTTTCTACCACTGTGTTGAAATGAAAGCTCAAGTTCAAAATTTCGTTTAGTTACGGAGGCAAAAATATAGGGACATGTTTGCTCTCCTGTGGTCGGTGACTGTATCCAATAAATATTTCTCTACCCTAGGACAGCATTGCTTTCCTCATTAGAGACAAATTATTTACTTATTATCTAATGTCTCTACCCTTTGATGAATATGGTAATTAGGTCTCTGTCCAGAATTTAGTATCCTAAAATAGTGACTATCTGTATAAATAGTGACAAAACAGGGCTCCCCTGGTGGCACAGTGGTTGAGAGGCCACCTGCCCATGCTGCCGATGCAGGGGACGCGGGTTCGTGCCCCGGTCCGGGAAGATCCCACATGCCGTAGAGCGGCTGGGCCCGTGAGCCATGGCCGCTGAGCCTGTGCGTCCGGAGCCTGTGCTCTGCAACAGGAGAGGCCACAACAGTGAGAGGCCCGCATAC
>NW_006773959.1:229231-254262 GCF_000442215.2 Lipotes vexillifer | reverse complement strand
CAAAAAAAAAAAAAAAAAAAAAAAAAAAAAGTGACAAAACAGCTCATGGTTGCCTGGGTAACAGATTACATCCCCAGCACCCACTGCAATCTGACTTAGGCCTATTTGGTTTTTGCCCAATTCTTAGTTTATTTTTGTCAGACAGTGCTGCCCAAAAGTTGGCTGTGGGTAAGGGTAATTGCTTCCTCTTAACTTTTCTGTCAGGATATCTTAAGTCTTAGAACAAATGCTGCCATAAATACAAACAGAGTAATCAAACATTGATTATCAAGCAGACATAAAACGGTTCATACAGCCTATTCTGTGGGTTCCATGAACTCCAGAATTCTGTCCCTCTAGGTACTTCAGCTACCTCCTTGCATGAAAGGGTCCTAGACAGATCCAAAACCATTGCAGAGGCTGGAATCTGTGAACACTGTAATAATTATCACTATATATCCTCTCAGACTCATGGTTCTCAAACTTGGGTACACATAGGGATCACCTAGGAAACTTTAAAAACCCCTAATGCCTGGACTGCGCCCCCAAGGATTCTGATTAATTGTTCTGAAGTGTGGCTTGAGCATTTGCAGCTTTTTAAAGCATTCCAAGTACGTCTAATGTGCAGCCAAGTTTAAGAACTGCATTCCTAAACAAATAGCAGGAGAAATGATCTTGGGCTGCATTCCAAAGGGTAAAGTCTATCAACCTCATTAGATTTTTAAAAACTCTTTGTGCAGGGATGGGCAGTAACTTCCGACCTAGATTCAGCCAGTCCATAAACCTTAATTACTTTTTATTTCACCTATAGGAGTCCATTTACAAAACAACATCATTCTAGACAACATGCCCATTTCACCAATAAAATTTCATTTCTGGCATTAAACATGTTAATTTGCAAAGCGTAGTTTGTTGACTGAAAAACAAGGAACAAAGGCACTCTCAGTAGCTGCCTCTTGTGTATGGACTTCCTACTTGAGTGCCAGCCGACTGCACTTAGACTGTACATTGATATCTGGACCCGAGTTAGTATTTGAACTAACTTTTAAAATAATACATGTAAAATATATGTGTGTTTGTGTGCATCTGTATGTGTGTGTAGAATATTTTAAAGTAAAATTAGTATATAACATTATGTAGTTTTCAGGTGTACAACATTATAATTTGACATCTGTGTACTCTATAATGTAATCTTCACCAAAGGTCTAATTACCATCCATCATCATGCAGTTGACCCCCTTCACCCATTTTGCCCACTCCTCAGCTCCATCCCCCACTAGTAACCACCACCCTGTTCTCTGTATCTATGAATTTGTTTTTGTTTTATTTATTCATTTCTTTTGTATTTTTTTACATTAAACATACGATGGAATCATATGGTATTTGTCTTTCTCCATCTGACTTATTTCATTTAACACAGTACCCTCAAGGTCCATCCATGTTGTCACAAATGGCAAGATTTCATTCTTTTTTATGGTTGAGTAGTATTCCATTCTCTCTATATACCACAACTTCTTCATCCATTCATACCTTGACGGACTTTTAGGTTGTTTCCGTAACTTGGCTATTGTAAATAAAGCTGCAGTGAACATGGGGGTTCATATATCTTTTTGAAGTAGTGTTTTCTGGTTCTTCATATAAATACCCAGAAGTGCAATAGCTGGATCATGTGGTAGTTCTAGTCTTAATTTTTTGAAGAATCTCCATACTGTTTTCCACAATGGTGGTACCAATTTACATTCCCACCAACAGTGTACAGGGGTTCCTTTTTCCACGTGCTTTCCAACACTTGTTATTTCTTGTCTTTATGATTACCAGTCTAACAGGTGTGAGGTGATTTCTCACTGTGGTTGTGATTTGCATCTCCCTAGTAGTGATGTTGAACATCTTTTCATATGTCTGTTGGCCATTTGTTGTCTTTTTTGGAAAAATGTCTATTCAGATCCTCTGCCCATTTTTTAATCAGGTTATTTGTCTTTTTGTTGTTGAGCTGTATGAATTCTTTATATATTTTGGATATTAACTGCTTATAGTCCCACTTGTTTGCTTTTGTTTCCTTTGCCTTTGGAGTCAGATCCACAAAAACATTGCTAAGACCAATGTCAATGAGTTCCCTGCCTATGTTTTCTTCTATAAATTTTATGGTTTCAAATCTTACATTCAAGTTATTCTTTTGTGTATGGTGTAGGATAGTGGTCTAGTTTCATTCTTTTGCATGTAGCTGTCCAGTTTTTCTAACAGTATTTATTGAAAAGACTGTCCTTTCTCCATTATATGTTCTTGGCTCCTTTGTCATAAATTAATTGTCCATGTATGTGGAGGTTTATTTCTGGGCTCTATTCTGTTCCACTGATCTTTGTGTCTGTTTTTATGCCAATACTGTACTTTTTAATTACTATCACTTTGCATCAAAGTTTGAAATTAGCGAGTGTGATACCTCTAGCTTTGTTCTTTCTCAAGATTGCTTTGGCTATTCAGGATCTTTTGTGATTCCATACAAATTTTAGATTTATTTGTTCTAGTTCTGTGAAAAATGCCATTGGAATTTTGGTAGGGATTGTGCTGAATCCGAGGTTGCTCTGGGTAGTATGGACATTTTAATGATATTAATTCTTTCAACCCATGAGCACCAAATATCTTTCCATTTTTTTGTGTCTTCAGTTTCTTGTGTGTAAAATTTTAAATAAATTGTAGATAGTATAACACCCCTGCCCACTGTCATCATATAGGTCGCCTGGATCTTGGGTGCCATTTACAACTCCTTCTACTGGGAGGGAATGTTCTCAACTTCTTCCATTGGAAGTCAATATTTGTTTCTCCCAGAAGACTGCATTTCTAAGCACTTGCTTCATCTTCCTCTCTCCTCAACAAAGAATTTTTAATCCCGTTGATAGTAGTGTTCAGTCTTAAATTGTCTTGAGAAAACAGCATAGAGTGTTGTCTTTGTTTGGAAAGTTCACTTAGAATAGCTGATTTCAAAACACGAATCTCTGGCCATGCTGTCTTGTCTAGAGGAGAGTCGTGGTCTGTCTCTTGGCATTAACTGTCTGGCTCTAAAGAAACATGGGTAAGAACAGCTCTCAAGCTGTCTCAGTAATATGTTGACCCTACTCCTGAAGTCACTTGGGCCTCAGTGACCTCCTAATCCTGCCTCACCTTCCATATTACTGGTCATGTTATCTTAATAGTTATAGCTTATTACATAAATTTTTGTTTTGCTTTTTTTTTTTTTAAGGGAATACAGAGTAGGATGCTGTGGTATAACGAGAGCTTCAGTTGTTGTGGAAATGCTCTACCATTTCTGTGATATTGTGATTTATAATAAGAAATGTATGTGTGGTCTTTGTCTCCTGTCTGGTGCAGAGCTCCTAAAACCCTTGGAATTTCCTAAGTGATGATAGCGATAAAGGTGTCTTTTGTTATACTAATGAGGTGACCTTTGAACTGCACCTAATGTTGGGGGGCTGGTTGCCAGGGGAACCAATCATGTGATTAGAGCACTGGAACTTTTAGTCTCACCACCCTGACGTCTGGCGTGGGAAAAAGGACTAGAGGTTGAATCAATCACCAATGGCTAAGGATTTAATTAATCATGCCTGTGTAATAAAGCCTTCATAAACACCCAGAAAGATGGGGTTCAGAGAGCTTCTGGGTTAATAAACCCATGGAGGTGCTGGAAAGTGGTACTTCTGGAGAGGGCATGGAAGCTTCACACCCTTTCCCCATACCTTGTCCTGTGCATCTCTTCCATCTGGCTGTCCTGAGTTACATCCTTTTATAATAAACTGGTGATACAATAAATGTTTCTCTGAGTTCTTTGAGCTGCTCTAGTAAATTAGTTGAGCCCAAGAAGGGGGTCCTTGGAACCTCCAATCTATAGCTGGCCAGTCAGAAGCACAGGTGATAACCTAGACTTGCCACTGGGATTATTACCCAAAAACTGGGTTCACCTCTTGGTGGGTGTCAAGCCAGAAGACACAACCAAGTCAAAGACCAGGAAAAGGAAGGATTTATTACTTGCAGCCAGTAAAGAGAGCACTGTGGATCTTTCCCAAAGCAGTGTCTCCCTGAACAGCAAAATTGGGGAAGTTTTAAGCTAAGGGTACATGCATATTCATGAAGGGGCTTGAGCAGAGGAGAATTCAGCATAGAATTGGGGCAGAGGTTGACAGGGCCCAAGCTTTAGGTGATTGAAGTCACTGAGGATCAGTAAAGGTCAACATCATCATTCCTCAGGTTCTGGCCAATCTGGGGTCTCAACGTGTAGTTACCATCCTCCACCTGGGTGGGGACCTTTGTTCCTGCATAACTCAAAGATATGTATCAGATTGTTATGTATATCCCTTGAGGAGGAACTAGGACTCTGTTTTATCACTGAACTATTGTTTCTTGACTGCTTTTACTTCGTTCCCACATTCCTTTGTTCCCTTAAGATCATAGATTAACTGAGATCTGTTCAAGGGCAAGCATTGTGGCCAGGCTTAGATCACAAAACGACTTAGACCAAAAATGGCCTCTCTTATGTCAAGAAAGCCATGCTGCTTCTCTTTCTCTAGGGACCCTGTACCCTATCTGCTTACAGCATTTGCAGGAGGGGGGCAGTTTTGTAGGATTGACCCCTTAACCTGTGCGGTATGACACTATCCCCACTTAGATAGTGTCAGAATTGAGTTCAATTGTAGGACACCCAGCTGGTGTTGGAGAATTGCTTATTGGTGTGGGAACACCCGTCCCCACACACATACGCCCACATGTTGGAATTGGTGACCAGACCTTTAACTCCCAACCCAGGGACTGACTGGGTTTTTAGCTCAGTTGTGGACTCCTACTTCTTCCTGGAAAACCGACGTTGTCAGGTAACACACTTATACCCTGAGCTGAAACGTCTTTTCCTTTCTGAGAAGAAGTTTAGTACTTGCAGGAGCAACTCAGAGTTCACATAGAGGCCTTCATGATATTTTCCCATAGCATCCATAGTGTTTTTCCTTATGCTGACATTCCTGTGTCAGCCCTGGAGATGTGATGGATTATGCAATACTCTTACACTCAGGCTCATTACAACCCATTGTCTGCAAATCATTAAATACTTCGGAGAGTCTCATTTCTCTCACAAGGTGGGAGTTTGGCCTCAAGCTAATCACACCCCTTCCCATCTGTTAGTATTAGTCCTTGAGGCCGATGTATCGTTGTAGTGCATAAAAATTCTTTGGAAACTCAGACCAGGCCTCATTTAGGGTACTACAAATACTAAAATCATAAAATCTGGTGTACACTTATGCAACTTGTGTTACATTTTAGCGCACCTCATTTTCCATTTCCCAGTTTTCGAAGGAAAGAAAACAAACCTGAACATTTATGGTAAACTCAATCACTTCTAGATTTCTATCAGTATTATTTAGAGAGGAAATTCTGGATTTTAACCTTCACCATCTTTTTTTCCTCTGGGATACTTATACCGTGGATGATGGTAAAGGAGAGCAGAATTTGCCACCCCCAAATATGTCTCTTTGGCATAAGGATTATTTTAGGCTGGTTATTTTCAAGAAATAGCAGACATAGGAAAAGTTGTGAAACCTAAGTTACCCTTTTGTAAGAGACATTGACATTTACAAGGGAACTCTCCATTTGTAAGGGTGTCTCCCTCTCTGTACCAGGAAGACAAGGATGACTAAATCTCTGAAACTCTCATCAATGGAGAAGACAATGACTTAAATCTGCATAACAATCTTACCCATGTTTACTGTGCTTCCCCCCCACCCCCCCAAACCTCCCATAACTGACTCGCCACTCCTCCCCCACAACATCTTCTTTTGTCTTTAGCTGGAGATGGGATTTAAGATGCTGGCTTGGGCCTTTTGAGGGAGGTATCCTGTTTTCCTGGGCATCTCCCATGTATAAAGGAAGTATACGTGTCATTAAACTTCTATTTGTTTTTTTTTTTTTTTTTCCTGTCAATCTGTCTTTTATTATAGGGGAGTCTCAACCAAGAACCTAGAAGGGTAAAAGGAAAATTATTTTTTCTCCCTACAGTGGAATACTTTATACTGTCATATTAGGCTTTGTATTTTGTCCCTGTCACTTCCTGCACACTATGGCCTCTGCTGAGATGCCTCTGAATTTGTCATCAGTCCCATGAAGACATGTTGATGTCTGCTCTCTGATACCAGATCTACAAAGGACATACATCATCTTCCTCATCTAAAACACTGAGTCCCTTCACATCCACCGAGTCTTCCTCAGACTCTTTCCATACGCCTTTCAGTTTCACCAGAAATCTTCTCTGGTTCAAAACCTGCAACATTCTCAGATAGCCATCATAGACTGAAAAAAACTTGGGAATGCAAGCAACTTGGGACAGTCTCAGGATTTTTCCTCAATGACACTTGACCTATGGCCATTTCTACTGTGAGGCTGTAGATGTTAGCATGTTGCACTCTTGGAGTTCTAAGTAGGAAGTGGGGAATAAATCATGTCTGTGAGCCTATTTCATCTCAAATTGGGAGCTCTGGCTCCACCTAGTGGCATCCTCTTCTGGACCTACATCAGTAACTCTACTTTCCCAGTTCTATCTTCTCTTCCAAAGAGTTGTATTCCTAGGGTAGGAAAGACCCGCTCTTTCATCAATATGCGTTCTTCCATACCTGTTGTTCTGTGCTTTGAGACTTAACCTCTCAGTGTTCAAAGCGGAGATTTTGGAAGCCAGGGGAAAAGTTTCCTTTTTGAAATGCTAGGGTAAGCACAAACCCAAAATAAGGAAAAAATTAATTTTCCATGGTAGAAAAAAGGAAAGCAACTTTCCCATCCCTTTTCTTAGAATATTTCCTGTATAAAACATATGTATATATATTTTTTCTGCTCTTCAAAATGTAAATATATAAGGCTTTTAAAAGGCTAAATAATCCTCTTGCCAATTTTACAACCCAGAGATATTTTTCTTAAAGGCCTGAAGACATCTCTTTGAAATGTAAGCATTAAGAAAGATACCATCCCATCTTCTAGTCTCCCTGAGAGGTTGACCTAGGCATCTGACACCAGGTTGTAACTACTTACCTGTTATATACGTATGAGGAGTTGTATTATTTCTTTGGATAAAAGCAATTAGCTGACACAGATGGCCACCTCAGTTACCAAGTAAACTTAGGGTAAATTATGTGTAACAAATGGCACTGTCATGTCCTCTTAAGGATTAGTTATCATTTATCTTAAGAACATATATGTAATGGTCATATCTATTTGGCTATGTAAAATGGTAAGATTTCTGTCTTTCTGATCACTTGAGCTGATGTCTGTGATGCACATCACAGTCTTATTTACTGCTTATTTAATAATAAAACTTTTCTTTCTCTTGTACTTTTGTAGAGAGTTTTTCTGGATTGGCAGGAAATTTTGTTTCTAATTATTTCCTCAATACAGAGAGCTCACCTCTTATACTCAGAAGCCTTGGATATCAAGAATATTTTGTCTGAGTTTTTTAAATTCCATGGATAAACAGGTATTTTTGTTTGTTTGTTCCATGCTAGAATGCTGTATCTGTTGAATTTTAATTTCTGGTAATGGTAGGCTAAATTATTTAGATGAATTCTCCCACTAGAAACAACTGAAAACTTTGGATAAAAATTTTAAAACATCACTTTAAAAACATCAAAGAGCAGGTAAGACTATAGAAGAATTTCCAGGCCAAAGTTATACTTTAAAATGAGAACCCAGGGAGTTTAGCAGAACGCAGAACACTCAGTTCCCCTCCCCCTCCCTCATACCCAAAGACTTTGAGCTTCCTTCATTTGGGGTTAGATTCTCTGGCTTGAGTAGGGATGAGGGATCATAGGCAGAAATTTTTTTTCCTTCTTCCCTTCTCATTTTGTTGGCTGGTCTAATAATTTAATTGACATAAGACAGATAAACAGGAGAAAAACAAACTTAACTGTGTAGACACAGGAGCCCCACAAAGACATGAAGACTCAAAGATAGTCAGGTCATTGAGGCCTATATGCCATCCTGAGCTAAGGAGAAAGGGGTAGGGGTCTGGGGCTTCAAAGGGGAGGAAGATGATTCACAGAAAGGTGGGAAGAGCAAATGTTTGGTAAAAAAATGTTTGCCCTGCCCTTCAGTACGTCCTTCTGATATAAAAATTACCTATGGTAATAGCTCTCTTCTTGGTACAGGTCCCCCGTCTAAATTCTTTTAGGCAGTTAAGGGAGAGGTAAAAGGCTTTTCATGGGTCTGCTGGGTCTCCATTGTCTTTAGCTCCATACAGTCACCATGCCAGAGTGGCGCATTTTGGGATGATGTATTCTGTTCCCCCTTTAAGGGAAAGAAGGATGGAAGGACAGAAGTAAGGGCCCAGGGCCTGCCCAAGCAGGAAAGTCCAGGATCCCAAAGGGTTACAACCTTAGTGTTAAAGTAAACCAGAGTTAATTTCATCCCCAGCGGGTGCAGAAAAGTCATCTTGGTGCTGAGCAGAGTGGGAAAAAAAGGGAAAGCAAAAAAAATCCAGGACACATTGTCATGAGTCAGCCCTACCGTAAATTAGCTAGGGCAAAAAAAATAAAAATTTACAGGAGATAAAGAGAAATAAACAGAGTCAGTTCATAAAGATGAAAGACTCATTTCATTAAGAAGATAAAACAAATTAGATATACAGACAGATAGATCTAAAAGATGCAAAATTCCAATGAGAAATGGGTAAACTCAGCAACCACTGTGGGACTTTTTTGGGGGGTAGGATGTATTTTATTGGATTTTTAAAATTTTTATTGGAGTATAGTTGATTTACAATGCTGTGTTAGTTTCTGGTGTACAGCAAAGTGAATCAGTTATACATATACATATATCTACTCTTTTTTAGATTCTTTTCCCATATAGGTCATTGCAGTGTATTGAGTACAGTTCCCTGTGCTATACAGTAGGTCCTTATTAGTTATCTATTTTATATGTAGTAGCGTGTATGTGTCAATCCCAATCTCCCGATTTATCCCTCCCCAACATTTCCACCCTGGTAAACATAAGTCTCTTTTCTATATCTGTGACTCTATTTCTGTTTTGTAAATAAGTTCATTTGTACCATTTTTTAAGATACTACATATAAGAGATATCATGTGATGTTAGTCTTTTTCTGTCTGGCTTACTTCACTTAGTATGATAATCTTTAGGTCCATCCGGGTAGCTGCCAATGGCATTATTTCATTCTTTTCTATGGCTGAGTAATATTCCATTGTGTATATGTACCACATCTTCTTTATCCATTCCTGTTGATGGTGGGACATTTTAACATATGCCTCTTTTGGTAATTGTCACACAAAAAATCAATTAGGATATAGAAGATTTGAACTCCATTAACAAACATAGCTTAACGGTTATGTGCGTGTGTGTGCATGCACCAACAACATGATACATGTTATTCTCACTCACACATAGAATATTTATAAATATTGACCACAAAGTGGACAAACTTAATTTTGTTTGTTTGTTTGTTTGTTTTATTTTTTGGGGTTTTTTTGTGGTACGTGGGCCTCTCACTGTTGTGGCCTCTCCCGTTGCGGAGCACAGGCTCCGGACACGCAGGCTCAGCGGCCATGGCTCACGGGCCCAGCCGCTCCGCGGCATGTGGGATCTTCCCGGACCGGGGCACGAACCCGTGCCCCCTGCATCGGCAGGCGGACTCTCAACCACTGTGCCACCAGGGAAGCCCCAAACTTAATTTTTATAGTAGCAAACAAAGGAAGTGATTACCATGAAAGTCAGGGAAGGCTTTACTCTGGTAGGGGAAGTTGGGAGGGTGGGGGAGGGGTTGTGATCAATAGGCAAATGGGATGGTTATGCAGGTATTCACTTCCAATATTCCATTAAACTATGCTTTAATGTTTTATGGATTTTCTATATGTTTGCTACATTTCACAATAAAGTTAATTTTAAAATAAGGGCAATATTTTTACCATCTTCCCAGGTAATACAGTAAGCTTATATACTTGAATTAATCTCATCCTAACATGTAATGCTGCCCTGTGTTTAACTCTATTTATAAACATATTAGACATTAATAATAATTTAACACAGTCAATGTGAATATACTTGTATTTACTAATTTTTGTTCTTCCTCCTTACCTCTTGGATCTTCCACCTGGAATCTTTTCCTCTCTCTTAGAGTATACCTATAGCCTAGCCTGAAAGTTCTGCTAAGGTTCCAGTTTCGACTAGATGTTTACATTTTAATCATTTCTTTTTTTTTTTTTTTTAATTTATTTATTTTTGGCTGTGCTGGGTCTTTGTTTCTGTGTGAGGGCTTTCTCTAGTTGCAGCAAGTGGGGGCCACTCTTCATCACAGTGCGTGGGCCTCTTACTGTCGCGACCTCTCTTGTTGCGGAGCACAAGCTCCAGATGCACAGGCTCTGTAGTTGTGGCTCATGGGCCCAGTTGCTCCGCGGCATGTGGGATCTTCCCAGACCAGGGCTCGAACCCGTGTCCCCTGCATTAGCAGGCAGATTCTCAACCACTGTGCCACCAGGGAAGCCCTTAATCATTTCTTAAACTTTACATTTATGTTTTTTTGTACAATTCTATATGCAAAAATTAATAAAATTAAATATTTTTAAAAGAATAACTTTAAATTTTATGTCTAATGTTCTTTAGATATACTAGTTTTACTCTGGTTCCATTGTTGGTTGAGTATAACATACGTATTTTCCTTTCTGATATGTACTTTGCCTCACAGTGAAAATAGTTTGTTAACAAATTATGATGTTTTCCTTAGACACCACAGTATACAAAGAGATACACAGAATTGATCTAGAAAATGTGCTGTATTTTTGAGGGTCATGGATTTGGAATCAAAGTTTTAGGTTCAGGTCTAGATGCTGCCATTTTAGTAGGTCTGTCACTTTATAAAAGTTCCTTTTTCAATTTGAATTTCAAATAATTCATCTATAATGGAGACAATAATACAATTTGGCCTATTTCACGGAACTGGTGAGAAATACTAATGAAACAAAATATGTGAATAGTCTTCATAAAGTGGGTAAGTAACACATGAGATCTTTTGTGTATACTGAAGATGAGGATATGTATAGGTACATAGTAAAGCGTTATGGTATAATAGAAATAGTAGGATGTTTTGAGTCAGATATAATTAATTGGAAGATTTAAGTTTCTGCTCCGTTGCCCGCTAGATCTAGAATCTCCTGCAATTAACTTTCCTGAATCTCAGTTTCCTCATCTATAAAATGGAAATTATAATGCCTCACTGATGCCTCATTTACTGTGAAGACTGAATAGGACACTGTGTGTGTTGTGCCTGGAGCACAGTAAGTGCACTGTCAATGTTTAAGTCTTTACAATGCAAATTGAGTAAAAAGAATGATGAGAATAGAATGTGATTGTAGTGTCGATAGAAAATGGTCTATTCAGATAATATTCTCCCCAGGAAGTGAGAAGGACCTGATAAAACTAAATTTCAAAATAATACAACTATAAACTCCAGGAGCCATTGGGATTTTTAAAAAACAGTCCTTAGGTACACCTCTGACCTTTGCTGAAATTTGCTTAATCAGCTTGTTTCAAGATTCATTTCCTTTTCTCTCCTCTGACTCCTGCTGCTTTGACAGGAAATATTTTTGCCCAGGAAGTCAGCCTAGAGAAGATTTACACTTGAGCTCTCAAGGGAAGGAATGATGCGGAGGGGGAGTGTTTGCAGGCAGCCCCTACCTCCAGGGGTGAGATTACCCTGATAGTCACAGATCTGAGTGCAGAACCCAACCTGGAACTAAGAGATCCAGAGCCAGCTTCTACCTCACAGCCTCTGGAGCACCCTCCTTCGACTCTGCTCTCACTCCACCTCTCATTCCCATAAGGGGAATATTGTCTATGAAAACAAACACACAAAACCTGCAAATTTCCTTCATTGCTTCTGTCTTCTATTAGTTTTCCAACTACTCCCCACCTACCCTTCATGCCCAGCTCCCCATCCAAAAAGCAAACCAATAAACCATCAAATTAAAAAAAAAAAAAAATCCATACTAAGGTAATTTCTTTATCTGGAATAAAGTTGAACAAAGAAAGGGATAGTGCAAGAGGGAATACACTTGCAATAGGGAGAATGCTCTCATCATGGGCTCTGCAAGCCTCTCAAGGGTTAGGCACAAAGGGTTTTTCTTTTATGGGGAGGAATAGACATGGCTAGAAATAATTAGGTGTGGGGAAGTTGGATGAAAGGGAAATCGGGCATTAGATCAGAGAATATTTTACCCTGAGGCCATTGTAAACACAGGAGGGATTATATGTTAGCTCAGGCTGAGGATGGGTCAAAGTTCAGGGACCTGGGGAAGTAGAGAAGCTTAATCAAAGTCTGGTTAACAAGCATTTTATTCTAATTGATCAGTAGGAAAAATCAGTTTAGCTCATCTTTTATGAGACAAAGAATGGGAATTTGGAGGGTCTGAGTCTGGCCTTGTGTTACAGAAACAAAGCGAGCATTGTGAGTCTTTTCCAAGTTATTTGGGGAAGGGCATTTCTCTGCAGTAAGCCATCTCCTTGAACACAAATGGATGGGAGAGATTTCTTTAACCATCCGTATTTTCCAGGAGCACAAGTTTCAGATAAAATTCAACGTTGTTTAAAACAAAACAAAAAACAGAGTGTAGAAATTTCTTCACCAGTTGAGATTCTCTTTACCTTTCTGTTCCCAAGGCTAACCAGTTACTAAACTGACAGCTTCTGTCTTGACGCCATTACCTGGGATGATCCTTACACTCAGGGATGAGCAGCACCTGGTCCATGATTCAAACTGCAGAATTTTATGTTTACTTTTATTCACTGTGGGGTGTGGCTGAGACACAATATAACAAAAGCTGGTGTTTGGTTGTTATTTCTTTGACAAGCAAGTGCTCAGGGCACCTTGGAGAAGATCTTGTTCAGAGATGCAGACAGACTAGCAGACACTGGGACTCGGAGAACTCTCAGCAGGTGCCAGACACCAGCCATAATCTTGGGTTTCTGGTCAGGACACCAGTACTTAGTAAGTGAAATAGCGAGAGTATATACGGCCCCAAGTTCTAAAGCGGAGGGGGGGGGCTTGATATTTGTAGGCGATTACTATAGAAAGGTAGGGACAAGGATTAGGACAAAACCCCAGGTTCCAGCAGGACAGTTAACTCAATTATGAGTCCTGGTGACTCTGCTCTCATTATTCCATCAGGCTTAGAGCAGTTGTCAAATGGTAGAAGGGAGAACAAGTAATGAAAGTATAACTAGCCACAGTCAACATTGGCTTTGTACATACCATTCATTGTAGAAGGAAGAATCTCAGTGTTTTGTTTTGAGATGAGTGTGTTAGAGTCACAGATTTCTTTTTTTGCAGACAGGCCCAAAAGGAGAAATTTAACCTTAGAAAGCTTTCTCATGGACAAGTAAATTTATGCCACATATATAGGAGATGTGTTACCACATTTACCAAGGACACACATAGATACTGAGTTTAAGCATCAGAGGGCTAGTCTGTACTTTACAATTTTGTTGAGTAAATCCAATTTCCTGTCATACATATGCTAACAGATGACAGTTTCTATAGAAAACAGGTATGAGAAGCCCCTTGTAATTGTAGTCTTGAGGTTAAAGATTATATTACACTAGGGATAAAAATAAAACTCTGTAAAAGAAAACAGAATGTTACAAGAGAGTTTCTTCCATTTGCAACAAACTTGGCCAAAAATCAATTTTACAATGATGGGATGAAGAATATATATAGATTAAGCTAAATCAGTACGTGGCTAATGCTTTTTATACCTTATGCCTTAATGATAATTGTTTTGCAAATATTTCCCAGCCTTCTCTATTATCTTTTCAATAAAGATTAACAAAGGGCCCTGTATGGTACATTCCCCAATGCACTTGTATCAAAATCAGTTATTTCCTCTAACATTTTCTTATTAAATACTATTGAAATATTTAGTTTATGGTTTTGTTCTAACCAAAGTGAATCACAATATTTGGTGCTTAAACATTTCCAATTCCACACTATATATGCACTAGACAGTTTTCTTAAGTATTTTTCAAGTATTATTTTATTTGACCTTCCTTTAAACTTCATGAACTAGGGATTCTTGTTTCCATTTTACAGATAAGGAAACTGAGGATTAGAGAGGAGTTGCTCAGCTAGCATGTGCCAGAGCAGGGATTGGAACCCAGATCCTCTGCTTTCAAAGCCCCCTCAAAGATGTAGGGGAGGGTGGCCCAAGATAGCATGATGGTAGAGTCTGAGGCCCAATTTGTAAGAGTGCTTTTGTTGTACAGTGCTCCACATGGAGTAGGGTCTCGGTAGATCCTTTGAATTATGTAGTAATGCTGCCTGTGCACAGTGGTACCTGGAGAATGACTGGTTTTATAAGCAAAACTGTTCCTGGTGCTTTTGTTAGCTGGCTTACAAACTGTTGGGAACTGATGGCACCAGATCATTGAGCCTGCTTCTCTTTTGCAGAAATATATCTAGGCTGATTTTCACAGCAAAAATCCCAGAGAGAGAAAAAAAAAACAAAACCAAAAAAACCTTCTACCACATAGTGACTCATTAGGATTAAATGAATCCTTGGCAACCGAGACAATTCATAAGCATCTTTTAATGATACTGCTCTTTTGAAGACAGTAATGAGTTTTTAAAAATTTTAGAATGGGGCTTCCCTGGTGGCGCAGTGGTTGAGAGTCCGCCTGCCAATGCAGGGGACACGGGTTCATGCCCCAGTCCGGGAAGATCCCACATGCTGCGGAGCGGCTGGGCGTGTGAGCCATGGCCACTGAGCCTGCGCGTCCGGAGCCTGTGCTCCACAACGGGAGAGGCCACAACAGTGAGAGGCCCGTGTACCGCAAAAAAAAAAAAAAAAAAAAAAAAAAAAAATTTTAGAATGGATATGTTGCTGACAAATTATATCCCATTTTCCATTGAATTTTTCTATAATATAAAAGAATATTTGTGCCAAGATATAATAATATCCCCCTTAAGAATGAAATGTACTTTCATTTATTTAAAGGGAAAGATGATAATTTGGGGATGACATTTGAATAATACTCTAATTTACTATATGTCGGTTTCAGTAACTAATAGCTTCAAGTCTGTGCAGAACACAGTAGTTCTATCCACTCAAAGAACAGAGGCACTAAGTGATCTTTGAGTGTCCCTCAACACCTCTAATTTTATGATTATATTTAAAGAAAAGGTAGGCATATAGGAGTATCCATAATAGAGCAAGGGAAGGAACAAGTGCTGGGAATCCAGAAACTGATATTCTAATTCTAGGATGTTTACAATAACTGAGGAATCAGGAGCAAGCCATGACCTCATCTGACCTAAGTCTCCTTTATTCAGTATGAGGGGACAGAAGTAAATCATTGTTAAGATGACTACAGGCTATAAAATTCTGTAACTTTAATGCATTTGAATCTCATTGCATAAAGATGATTTGGGATCAAGTTACAGTTTTCACGTTTCAGATCAACAATGTAAAGAAAATATAGAAATAAATCAGTTTTCTTTATAATTTACATACCTACACATCTGTAGATAGAATTCTGGGCTATATTTATAGATAAATATAGTTTAGACAACCAAAAAGATATAAAAATGGATTTATACAACAAATAAACTCAAGTACATGCAATGTGGGAATTATATTTACATGAAGGTGCCGATAGTCTAGGGAAAATAAAAGGTCTAATATGACTACAAAAAATATCTCTTCCTTGCTCCTAAAAGAAAACTCCATAAATGGTTAAGAGTTTTCATCAATATTATTGGATGTGCAAAGAAATATTTGAATGCCTCCAAATAGTGCCCTGCACAAGCCATTGGATATTCTGAGAGCAAACAGTTTCAGATTTTCGAGCAATCTCCCAAATTAGAGCACATACGTTTATGGATGCCTGTTTTCAGGATGTTTCCCCAACGTCTTGTCATCATGGTGCACTAACATTTCCAGAGTCTTCCTTGATCACCTTGAGGGCAGTCTAGGTCACCCTGGCATTGACAGCCCCGTGTGAACCACATTATGAGATGGTCAACAGCACTTTCTTGTCCTTTTAGGCTAAGTCTGGCATTATTTGAATGTGGTCTCAACATGAACTCACTTAACTCCAGCAGGGACCAAGTAGGATTAGACTCTGGCTATAGAAATTCACATCAAAAAATATTTCCTAAATCAACTGATCTGTTGATATTGACGGAATTAACGGCATTTTTCCCTAACTCCCTTCTGTATGCCTCCCCATCTTGTCTATCTGGCAAATTTCTATTTACTCTTCCATGCAAGATCAAATGTCACCCCTTAGAGGAAGTCTTCCAAATTCCCCCGGGGTTCGATCAATTGCCTCCTTTCTTATCATCCCATAGCATATTACACATAGTTTCATTAGCGCACTCACTTGCTGCATAACACTGTATATGCTTCTCACTGCTCAGAATTTGATTGAGGATTGGCCCATCAAGACACATTCCTGGAGGGTGTCAAGGTACAAGGGCTTGATAAAACACCACTAAAATAAATTGGAATTGGATTGGTGGTTAATTCACGCTTACCAAAAACTACTTGCATAAATCATGGTATATAAATTAGACTAGCCTGTACTTCAGAGTAGAGATTAAAAAAGAAAGGAGAAAAGGAAAAAATGAAGGAAGGAAGGAGGAAGGGAAGGAAAAAAGAGAAAAGGAAGGAAGAGAGGAAACCATTGTCAGTTTTTAATTATTATATTTGGTGTCACTCATATGTGATTTCATGGCATAGCCACATGCCATCTCACCAACCCTGATATAGTAAACGTTGCAGTAGTGAACAGATTATTTTCACTAAAGATAAAATTATATTACGTGAATATAGTTGCAAATTGTCAGTCCAAGATGCTTAAAACTTTTTCGTCCTATTTCTATTTCTGTATTTCTAAATTTACCATAGATCTTCTGATGTCCAGTTCTCCGTTTTTCTTTCTATCCTTCAGCTTTATTTCTTGTTTTAGTTTTTTAACTAGACACTCTAAAATCATATTACAAGATTTTAGATGAGGTAGTAAAGTAAGTCACTCATTCACAGAAAAAAAGGGACTTCATTTGGCATGACTTGATTTCAGAATTTCATGTCAAAGTTTTTTTTTTTTTTTTTTTTTTTTTTTTTTTCCCTCTCTACACGGGCCTCTCACTGTTGTGGCCTCTCCTGTTGCGGAGCACAGGCTCCGGACGCGCAGGCTCAGCGGTCATGGCTCACGGGCCCAGCCGCTCCGCGGCATGTGGGATCTTCCCGGACCGGGGCACGAACCCGTGTCCCCCTGAATCGTCAGGCGGACTCTCAACCACTGCGCCACCAGGGAAGCCCTGTCAAAGTTTTTTAAATGAGCATTCCTTTGCAGAGAAGTTCAGTATTCCATACATTCAGTGGAGCATGGGATAGGTATGGGATAATTATGATAACAGGTCAGAAAAACAAGAAAGGAAAGTATAGTTTTATGAAGTATATATTTAGGACAAGTAAAACGTTTTTATTAAGTTCTACGTATTAATTTTATTTAAAAAAAACCCAGATATTTCAAAGTAACCCTATCATCACCCTTTCCACATGAAGTTAGTCCTTTCTGTGTCATTGTCACATGGAGCATTTTGCCATTCCACTTAGTAGCCTAAGTGGAGTCTTCTCCTTGCAATGACTTCTGGGTTAACCTTCACATTTTCTGGCTTCATGTTATATCCCAAACACATGAGACAAGGGTCATGCAGCATTTTTATCAGTGTTTCCTGTATGATATGTGTATTTTTATGGCAGAGCTGATCGTGAGGATTTGGGAGGCAATCTGATAACTCCCCTGATTAATGATGTCGCCCCAGGTTTCATTCATTTATTATTATATGACATCCTTCTTTGATGCGAATTTTGACCTGTACAACGAATTACTCTGCCTTCCTTTCCTGAGGTGGGCTGCTCCCTTTCTGCAAACAAACTCCCAGATGTTGGCTTTGTTGCCAGCTATTGCTGATGTTAATACCATAATCACTGGAGATGTCTGCGAGATTTAAGTTCAACAATGGGCAGCAGTGCCACTATCCAGTGGAAAGAAAGTGGTACCTTTTAGAGAACAAAAGGGATTGTTCTCACCCAGAAAGCAGACGCTGAATTTAACCTCTTCCAGGAGAGTATGCAGTGTTGTGCATTATCAGTTTGTGAAGAGGTAGTAACCTGTTTCATCACATCACATTTCAGGATTTTCACTAATTTATATATTTTAAATCTCTTTTGTTAGATAGGTAATAGCTTATACACTGCTTATAATTTAAAAAAATAGTTTTATAATCAAGGTTTATCTTCTAACCTGTTTCCAGTCACACTACTCTAACATTACCCTCAGTCATCAAAGGCAGCTAATGCCGTAAGTTTCTTCTAGAGTTATACCAGGGAATGGATTGATGGATGGATAGATAGATAGATAGATAGATAGATAGATAGATAAAGCTATCACACAAAGTATTATACACATGTATATCTTTACATACTCATATATATTATACCCGTATATTACCCATCCATTTTCTGTGTATTTCCTTTTTCATCTGAAACAAGTTGGAAATTATTTCCTTCACGTACATCATGACTTTGTTCATTCTGTTCAGTAATATTTTCTTCTATGGATACACAGTCATTTACGGAGCCAGTCCCTTATCTGTGAACATTTGTTTCCAGATTTGCTATTACAGACTATGCTGTAGGAATAATCTTCTACATGTAACATTTCCCATGAATGTATGCAAGTGTATCTTAAGAATAAATTCCTAAATGTGGAATTGGTGATTGCAAGGATATGTGCATTTGCAATTTTGAGAGTTTTGTCAAATGTGCATTTCCTCCACTAATTATGAAAGTGCCTTAACCCTACTACATACTCACAAAAATATTCACTGATTTATTCTTAACAATGTAGTCCATTTTACTTCCATTTCAGTAGTGTACAGAGTTTGGATTGGTTCTTGGTGCAAGTAGGAATGCAAACTTCTGTGTCCCTCTCTCCCCCTCTTGGGGGTATTATTTTTTAATTAATTAGAATAAGATGTTTTGTTTAACTTTAAAAAAAAATAAAGGAAGACAGAAACTGTTCTGGTAGATGGTGTTCCTCTCCAAATCAATTTTCTGAATCAAAGATCTTTTCAGTTTTTCTATTAACATAGCTGAAATGTTTTTTGTAGAATCCAAAACATTTACTTGATGAAATGTTACTACCTTTCATTTTTATTAAATCAATCCTTTATTTCCTGTGATTACTTTCATTCCTCAAATATATGCAATAAATTTTTTTTTTTCCGTTGAGTTGACTTTTATTTATTTTCTAACATCTTTATTGGAGTATAATTGCTTTACAATGGTGTGTTAGTTTCTCCTTAATAACAAAGTGAATCAGCTATACATATACATATATCCCCATGTCTCCTCCCTCCTGCGTCTCCCTCCCACCCTCCCTATCCCACCCCTCTAGGTGGTCACAAAGCACTGAGCTGATCTCCCTGTGCTCTGTGGCTGTTTCCCTCTAGCTGTCTATTATACATTTGGTAGTGTATATAAGTCCATGCCACTCTCTCCCTTCATCCCAGCTTACACTTCCCCCTCCCTGTGTCCTCAAGTCCATTCTCTATGTCTGCGTCTTTATTCATGTCCCACCACTAGGTTCTTCAGAACCAATTTTTTTTTTTTAGATTCCATACATATGTGTTAGCATACAGTATTCGTTTTTCTCTTTCTGACTTACTTCACTCTGTATGACAGACTCTAGGTCCGCTCACCTCACTAAAAATTACTCAATTTTGCTTCTTTTTATGGCTGAGTAATATTCCATTGTGTATATGTGCCACATCTTCTTTATCCATTCGTCAGTCACTGGACACTTAGGTTGCTTCCATGTCCTGGCTATTGTAAATAGTGCTGCAATGAACATTGTGGTACATGACTCTTTTTGAATTAATGGTTTTCTCAGGGTATACGTCCAGTAGTGGATTATTGGGTCATATGGTAGTTCTCTTTTTGGTTTTTTAAGAAACCTCCATACTGCTCTCCATAGTGGCTGTATCAATTTACATTCCCACCAGGAGTGCAAGAGGATTCCCTTTTCTCCACACCCACTCCAGCATTTATTGTTTGTAGATTTTTTGATGATAGCTATTCTGACTGGTGTGAAGTGATACCTCATTGTAGTTTTGACTTGCATTTCTCTAATGATTAGTGATGTTGAGCATCCTTTCATGTATTTGTTGGCAATCTGTATATCTTCTTTTGAGAAGTGTCTATTTAGGTCTTCTGCCCATTTTTGTATTGGGTGGTTTGTTTTTTTGATATTGAGCTGCATGAGCTGCTTGTAAATTTTGCAGATTAATCCTTTGTCACTTGCTTCATCTGCAAATATTTTCTCCCATTCTGAGGGTTCTCTTTTCATCTTATTTATGGTTTCCTTTGCTGTGCAAAAGCTTTTAAGTTTCATTAGGTCCCATTTGTTTATTTTTGTTTTTATTTCCATTTCTCTAGAAGGTGGGTCAAAAACGGTCTTGCTGTGATATATGTCACAGAGTGTTCTGCCTATGTTTTCCTCTAAGAGTTTTATAGTGTCTGGCCTTCCATTTAGGTCTCTAATCTATTTTGGGTTTATTTTTGTGTATGGTGTTAGGGAGTGTTCTATAGAATTTCATTCTTTTACATGTAGCTGTCCAGTTTTCCCAGAACGACTTATTGAAGAGGCTGTCTCTTCTCTGTTTTATAGTCTTGCCTCCTTTATCAAAAATAAGGTGACCATATGTGCATGGGTTTACTTCTGGGCTTTCGATCCTGTTCCATTGATCTATATTTCTGTTTTTGTGCCAGTACCATACTGTCTTGATTACTGTAGCTTTGTAGTATAGTCTGAAGTCAGGGAGCCTGATTCCTCCAGCTCTGTTTTTTCTTTCTCAAGATTGCCTTGGCTATTGGGGGTCTTTTGTGTTTCCATACAAATTGTGAATTTTTTTGTTCCAATTCTGTGAACAATGCCATTGGTAGTTTGATAGGGATTGCATTGAATCTGTAGATTGCTTTGGGTACTATAGTCATTTTCACAATGTTGATTCTTCCAATCCAAGAACACGGTATATCTCTCCATCTGTTTGTATCATCTTTAATTTCTTTCATCAGTGTCTTATAGTTTTCTGCATACAGGTCTTTTGTCTCCTTAGGTAGGTTTATTCCTAGGTATTTTATTCTTTTTGTTGCAGTGGTAAGTGGGAGTGTTTCCTTAATTTCTCTTTCTATTTTTTCATAATTAGTGTATAGGAATGCAAGAGATTTCTGTGCATTCATTTTGTATCCTGCTACTTTACCAAATTCACTTATTAGCTCTAGTAGTTTTCTGGTAGCATCTTTAGGGTTCTCTGTGTATAGTATCATGTCATCTGCAAACAGTGACAGCTTTACTTCTTTTCCGATTTGGATTCCTTTTCTTTTTCTTCTCAGATTGCCGTGGCTAAAACTTCCAAAACTGTGTTAAATAATATTGGTGAGAGTCGGCAACTTTGTATTGTTCCTGATCTTAGTGGAAATGGTTTCAGTTTTTCACCACTGAGAGCAATGTTGGCTGTGTTTCTGTCATATATGCCCTTTACTATGTTGAGGTAAGTTCCCTCTATGCCTACTTTCAGGAGGGTTTTTATCATAAATGGGCGTTAAATTTTGTTCAAAGCTTTTTCTGCCTCTATTGAGATGATCATATGGTTTTTCTCCTTCAATTTGTTAATATGGTGAATCACATGGATCCATTTGCGTATACTGAAGAATCCTTGCATTCCTGGGCTAAACCCCACTTGATCATGGTGTGTGATCCTTTTAATGTGCTGTTGGATTCTGTTTGCTAGTATTATGTTGAGGATTTTTGCATCTATCAGGATTGTTCAACCAGTGATATTGGCCTGTAGTTTTCTTTCTTTGTGACATCTTTGTCTGGGTTTTGTATCAGGGTGATGGTGGCCTCATAGAATGAGCTTGGGAGTGTTCCTCCCTCTGCTATATTTTGGAAGAGTTTGAGAAGGATAGGTGTTAGCTCTTCTGTAAATGTTTGATAAAATTCGCCTGTGAAGCCATCTGGTCCTGGGCTTTTGTTTGTTGGAAGATTTTTAATCACACTCTCAATTTCAGTGCTTGTGATTTGTCTGTTTATACTTTCTATTTCTTCCTGGTTCAGTCTCAGAAGGTTGTGCATTTCTAAGAATTTGCCATATCTTCCAGGTTGTCCATTTTATTGGCATATAGTTGCTTGTAGTAATCTCTCATGATCCTTTGTATTTCTGCAGTGTCAGTTGTTACTTCTCCCTTTTCATTTCTAATTCTATTGATTTGAGTATTCTCCCTTCTTTTCTTGAGGAGTCTGGCTAATGGTTTATCAATTTTGTTTATCTTCTCAAAGAACCAGCTTTTAGTTTTATTGATCTTTGCTGTTGTTTCCTTCATTTCTTTTTCATTTATTTCTGATCTGATCTTTATGATTTCTTTCCTTCTGCTAACTTGTGGTTTTTTGTTCTTCTTTCTCTAATTGCTTTAGGTGTAAGGTTAGATTGTTTGTTTGAGATGTTTCTTGTTTCTTGATCTAGGATTGTATTACTATATACTTCCCTCTTAGAACTGCTTTTGCTGCATCCCATAGGTTTTGTTTTCATTGTCATTTGCTTCTAGGTATTTTTTGATTTCCTCTTTCATTTCTTCAGTCATCTCTTAGTTATTTAGTAGTGTATTGTTTACCTTCGATGTATTTGTATTTTTTACAGATTTTTTCCTGTAATTGATATCTAGTCTCATAGCGTTGTTGTCGGAAAAGATACTTTATATGATTTCAGTTTTCTTAAATTTACCAAGGCTTGATTTGTGACCCAAGATATGATCTATCCTGGAGGATGTTCCATGAGCACTTGAGAAAAATGTGTATTCTGTTGTTTTTGCATGGAGTGTCCTATAAATATCAATTAAGTCCATCTTGTTTAATGTGTCATTTAAAGCTTGTGTTTCCTTATTTATTTTCATTTTGGATGATCTGTCCATTGGTGAAAGTGGGGTGTTAAAGTCCCCTAATATGACTGTGTTACTGTCGATTTCCCCTTTTATGGCTGTTAGCATTTGCCTTTTGTATTGAGGTGCTCCTATGTTGGGTGCATAAATAGTTACAATTGTTATATCTTCCTCCTGAATTGATCCCTTGATCATTATGTAGTGTCCTTCTTTGTCTCTCGTAATAGTCTTTATTTTAAAGTCAGTTTTGTCTGATAATAATAATTGCTACTCCAGCTTTCTTTTGATTTCCATTTGCATGGAATATCTTTTTCCATCCCCTCACTTTCAGGCTGTATGTGTCACTAGGTCTGAAGTGGGTCTCTTGTAGACAGCATATATATGGGTCTTGTTTTTGTATCCATTCAGCAAGCTTGTGTCTTTTGGTGGGAGCATTTAATCCATTTACATTTAAGGTAGTTATCGATATTTATGTTCCTATTACCATTTTTTGAATTGATTTGGGTTTGTTATTGTAGGTCTTTTCCTTCTCTTGTTTTTCCTGCCTAGAGAAATTCCTTTAGCATTTGTTGTAAAGCTGGTTTGGTGGTGCTGAATTCTCTTAGTTTTTGCTTGTCTGTAAAGGTTTTAATTTCTCCATTGAGTCTGAATGAGATCCTTGCTGGGTAGAGTAGTCATGGTTATAGGTTTTTCCCATTCATCACTTTAATTATGTCCTGCCAGTCCCTTCTGGCTTGCAGAGTTTCTGCTGAAAGATCAGCTGTTAACCTTATGGGGATTCCCTTGTATGTTATTTGTTGCTTTTCCCTTGATGCTTTTAATATTTTTTCTTTGTATTTAATTTTTGATAGCTTGATTAATATGTGTCTTGGCATGTTTATCCTTGGATTTATCCTGTATGGGACTCTCTGTGCTTCCTGGACTTGATTATTTCCTTTCCCATATTAGGGAAGTCTTCAACTATAATCTCTTCGAATATTTTCTCAGTCCCTTTCTTTTTCTCTTTTTCTTCTGGGACCCCTATAATTCGAATGTTGGTGTGTTTAATGTTGTCCCAGAGGTCTCTGAGACTGTCCTCAGTTCTTTTCATTCTTTTTTATTCTGCTCTGTGGTAGTTATTTCCACTCTTTTATCTTCCAGGTCACTTATCCGTTCTTCTCCCGCAGCTTTTCTGCTATTGATTCCTTCTAGAGAATTTTTAATTTCATTTATTGTGTTGTTCATCATTGTTTGTTTGCTCTTTATTAGTTCTTTTAGGTCCTTGTTAAACGTTTCTTTTATTTTCTCCATTCTGTTTCCAAGATTTTGGATCATCTTTACTATCATTACTCTGAATCTCTTTCAGGTAGACTGCCTATTTCCTCTTCATTTATTTGGTGTGGTGGGTTTTTACCTTACTCCTTCACCTGCTGTGTGTTTCTCTGTCTTCTCGTTTTGGTTAACTTACTGTATTTAGGATCTCCTTTTCACAGGCTGCAGGTTTGTAGTTTCCATTGTTTTTGGTTTCTGCCCCCAGTGGCTAAGGTTGGTTCAGTGGGTTGTGTAGACTTCCTGGTGGATGGGACTCGTGCCTTGTGTTCTGGTGGATGAGGCTGTATGTTGTCTTTCTCGTGGGCAGGACCGTGTCCAGTGGTGTGTTTTGGGGTGTCTGTGACCTTATTATGATTTTGGGCAGCCTCTCTGCTAATGGGTGGGCTTGTGTTCCTGTCTTGCTAGTTGTTTGGCATAGGGTGTCCAGCACTGTAGTTTGCTGGTCCTTGAGTGGAGCTGGGTCTTAGCGCTGAGATGGAGATCTCTGAGAGAGCTTTTGCTGTTTGATATTACATGGAGCTGGGAGGTCTGTGGTGGACCATTGTCCTGAACTCGGCTCTCCCACCTCAGAGGCACAGGCCTGACACCCGGCCGGAGCACCAAGACCCTGTCAACTACATGGCTCAACCCACAGTGGCTGCAACTCCAGGGATTAGTGTTTTAATTCAAAATTATCGTGCTAACATTCATCTTTATTGCATACAGCTGCTGTTCAATCAT
>NW_006773959.1:227966-229221 GCF_000442215.2 Lipotes vexillifer | reverse complement strand
TTTTCTATTTATCCATTTTCCTGCTGAGATTTTTTTTTCATGTTTTTACAACTATATAAGAGCTTCGATGGACATTCCTGTTCATATCTCATGATGGTGGTGGTAGTGGTGTATGTGTGCAAAGTTTCCTTGGGATATATGATTAGCAGGGAAATTGCTAGGCCATAGAGATTATGAATGTTCATCTTTGCAAGATATTGCTATGTGTTTTCCAGAGTGGTTGTGGTAATCAGTACTTCTTCCAGCAATGTCCAAAAATCACAGCAATCCAGATCTTCCCCAACACTTGGAATTATCCGATTTCTCACTTTCACCAATAAAATGGGTATGAAATGGCACCTCATTCTTGTATTGATTTGTGATTCCTTGCTCACACTCATGGCTGACCACTTTTGCACAGTTTTCCCCCATATGTGCTTCTTCCTCTGTGAAATACCTGTTCATGTCTTTAGATCTTCTATTGGGTTACTTATCCTTTTCTTTATAGAAGAAAAATTTAGGTTGGAAAGTCAAAGACACTTCAAAGAAAGAGGACAGTTGTTAAGGTCAAATAAAAATCTCACTTTCAGAGAGTAAATAGCTTCTTCATCTTCAGTAGCTGATAGTCATGTGACGCTATGTTGGACTGTGATTTAAGGACTGATTCTAAACTAATTTAGAGTGAGATTTTTTTCCAAAGAATTTATTCTTTCCTTTTAGTTCCCTTTAAAAAACGAAATCCAACTGAGTAAATTTTAAAGGTCTAATTGGCTTTTTTTCAGTGATCATGAATCAGGAACATCCCATCTAGCAAGTATCAATAGAAGGGAGATTCAGAGGACTACAAAAAGGGAGAATGTTTTAAAGGCCAGACAAGGAAGTCAGAAACAGATTATTTCAGACTAGGTCATCTCCCTTTGGGGACAAAAGGGTCTTATTCCTGGGGAAGGTTGTAACTGCAGTTAGGTTACGTATTAAGTCTTAGTTTTAGCACATGACTCCTTTTGAACAGTTCCCCACTTTTGATCAGACTCCCACATTAACTGAGAGATGTGATCAAAAGTTAAGGCATTAGGGCTTCCCTGGTGGCGCAGTGCTTGAGAGTCCGCCTGCCGATGAAGGAGACGCGGGTTCGTGCCCCGTTTCGGGAAGATCCCACATGCCGCGGAGCGGCTGGGCCCGTGAGCCATGGCCGCTGGGCCTGCGCGTCCGGAGCCTGTGCTCCGCAAATGGGAGAGGCCACAACAGTGAGAGGCCCGCATAACGCAAGAAAAAA
>NW_006773959.1:224532-227613 GCF_000442215.2 Lipotes vexillifer | reverse complement strand
AAGGGAAAAAAAAAAAAAAAAAAAAAAAAAGTTAAGGCATTAGCACCAGTCTCAGCTACTGCTCTGTAGTTCTCAGAGCTTTTGTTGATCCTCTGTGTGGTATTCACAGGTCATGTTTTTGCTTAATCCTTGTCATATTCACAGGTCACCACTTCAGGTTCATAATCTTTAAGCTGGTCATTCTCTTTGTTCCTCTTCTGACCTTCTAGTCTTAGGGAGAGCATTTGCTTGGTGGTTACTGACTGCAAACACACATTTAAAGCTTTTGAAAGAACACAATGCACCAGGGAGATTTCTATGATTGTAATAAGCAGGATAATTCCCAGTGTTTGGAGTGCATTTTGGAACCATGGTCCCCAAGACCCAAACCAATCAAAATCAAAGAAAAGACCCTAATGAAGGAGTCACCTTTTAAGCCAAGTGGCTTGTTCAGTGACCTTACATAATCGAGATTCAACTTCCCCAGAAGTGTTAATCCAGGTGCAGCAGTGGTGTCGGCCATAGCACAGACTCCTCCTTGCTCAGCTAAAAGATAATCAAGGTCTGTCCTATTATCAAGAACAACTTTGGCCAGAGAGTCTAAGGATCTTTGTTGGTCAACTGTTCTCTTAGCAACGGAAACTGCAATAGCTTCAGGAGTTAAGAAGACATTCCTCATTTGTATTTCCTCTTAAGCAGGAAAGTAGGGATCTGTCAAAGGGAACTAATTTTGAATTATGAATGCCATCTGGTATTAAGGGTCTGTAGCCCACATAGGCAGTTTTATTTTGGTTACTTTTGCCTTGTGTCCCTTCCTTTGAATACAGCCTGGCTCCAAAGTTTGGGGTGTTAACCAGAGGCAGGAAAACAAACCAGGCAGTCTCTACCATCATAGACAGATAAGAGATTTGTTGACAAATGCAGCAGTCTGAAAGGCCACCCCTCTTAACAGTGGCTTGGGAGATACAGTTGATTGTGGTATCTTTCTAGGCAAATGTCAAAGTAGAGGAAAGAAAGAGAACGTTTCATGTTTCATAGAAGTATGAAGTCTTGATCTGGCATCTTAGGAGGAAGCAGTCTCCTTTAATGTTAGCTACTTCTCTTCCTAGTCAATTTCATTTGAGCTTTTTAGCGTTTGTATGCCACCAGATGTCAGGTGGAGTCTTCTTTAGCTATGAAATGTGTACCTAAGGCTTGACTACTGAACTTTGGCTGTCATCTGGGTAGTGAGGAGGACCTTGTATAGTCCCTTCCTAGAAGACTCAAGGGCAGTCTTTGTTCTTACCAGTTCAGTTTTATGATCTTAAAGTTGTCAGAAACCTTCACTTGTCAAAAAGTCCTTTTCTTGAATTTTTCTGAAGATGAAATACTTTTGTGCGAACACCTTTGCAGAGCATCAGAATAAAACAATAACTCTCTGTAAATTACAGAAGACTTAAAAATGCCTATTACTAAAGATATGATGGAATTGATAAGGAGATCTGGGTATTTCTGTGACACACAACATTTTAAGATAATAACTGGAATTATGACTGATAACATTATACCAGGAAATAGATTCCCAGGAATTTCACACATTTACTGAAATACTTATAACATATACCTATATAAGCACAACATTAAAAGGCTTTATATTACTTCTTAGTTGACAATGCTTCGCATGTAATTTACCATATCAAATAAGCCTAAGTAGTTTAACACCTTCCCTTTTTATAAGGAGAGAGAGAGCAGATCTTTTGAAATGTTCCAGGGAGGCTCTGGAAAACTTCAAAGTTAGTTGGAGGTCAAAAAAGACTTCATTTAGAATTTTATTTTGGTAAGTTTTTCAAAAATATCAACAAGGTTTTAAAACACCTAGTCAAATAGGATCATAGGTCACTGTAAAACAGTGCTTAGTTATTCATTTAACCAAAGTGCCAATAGAAGATGTTAAAGGCAAGTACAGAAAGATAAATAGTTAAAAAACAAAAAACAAAACTTTTATAACAGGGAAGATTCAGTTTTCTGGAAAAAAATTATTTTGACAAAATACAGAATCTTTGTTTTCTAGGCAAATTATTTTAAAAGCTAAAGAAAATCTTTCACAATTTCGTATCAAGAGGAGACCAGTAGTCCAATAAAACCTTGTCTTTTTAACAAGCAGAAAACCAAATTTCAATTTTGCACCACCTAACTTTTAAAACTCATTTATTTAATTAAATTTATTCTAATCTTATTCACACATAAAATTCCTTTTCCTAATTATTTCTAGTAGTTTTAATTATATATTAGAATTTTTAACCCTTAGAAACCTTTAGTTTCTAATAAAAACTAAGAAGAAACCAACTGTTTTGCATCAGCATTCTATGGATTGGCGGATTTATAAATGCTTTTATAATTTCTAGAAACATGCTTCTTAGCGAGGCACAAACTGTGTTTGCTAATGGACCCAAATACCTTTAATTAGTCTGTAAAAGGAGGCCAAAAGTAGATAAACCTATGTTCCGTGATTAATGTTTCAGTATTTTATCTTATTTGGAAATGATCTAGATATTCAGTGACTATCCATCATTTAATTTAATTTAGCAAAACTTTAAGATTCAGGTTTCCAGAAAGATTTTAGGAAACTATTTTAAAATTTCACCTAGAAACTTTTATCTCACATCCATTTAATTTACTTATTTTCAACAATTATGTTTAGACCATTAACAAAAACTTCATGAGACATTAAACAAAGTCAGTCATCATCCTAGGTTATTTTTCAGGCCAACAAATTTTGTAAGAGGTAACATGAACTTGTTTGACTAATAAACCCAGGTGAAATAAAAAGTTTTATGTCTGCATTATATTCAGTGTTGATAACTCTAAAGACATACCTATTTTATTTAAACCAACAAACTTAAATTAGCTTTTATTTACTGAAGATTATCCCAGATTACATGAACTTGAAAAGCATTTGGGTTAGTTTGAATAATAAATCTATAAAAGCACTTGTTTGTTTAAACCAATTAAATAGAGCTGTTTTACAAATTAATTTTACCAGTACCATCCAGAGGTAGAAAAATATCATACATTTACAACACACACACACACACACACACACACACACACACACACAGACAT
>NW_006773959.1:196143-224421 GCF_000442215.2 Lipotes vexillifer | reverse complement strand
ACATATATATATATATATATATATATATATATATATAGACACATATGAACTTATAGACAGACGTCAACAGAGACCTTATAGTTTTCATTTAAAAATTTTCCTTGAACTAGAACTAGATGTTTGGGTAAGGGTGCTTCTGTAGCAGTTAGTATTTTTAAAGTTCTCCCCGCTACACTTTTCTTTTTCCTGCTGTCCTCTAGAGCAGCGGTCCGCAACCTTTGTGGTACCAGGGACCGGCTTCATGGAAGACAGTTTTTCTATGGGGTGGGTGGGGGGGTGAGGAGGTGGGGGGATTGGGGGGATGGTTCAGGCAGTAATGAGAGCCATGGGGAGCCATAGGGAGTGGCCAATGAACCTTCGCTCGATCACCTGAAACTCACCTCCTGCTGTGGCGGCCCAGTTCCTAACAGGCCACAGACCCTGGGGGTTGGGACCCCTGCTCTAGAGCTGTATTTTTAGTTTTGCAAAGATTTGTGAGGTAAGGGCAATTGCTTTCAATTCTTCAAAGAATTGGGCTGTAACCTGGAGGTTAAAGGACTGACACATCCATCCACCTATGTTGAAATGCTTCCCTCTGGTTACATTTAGCTTAGAGGCGTTGGCATAAACATTTTCTTTTTCTATCAGACGCTGAATATCAGCTTCAAATTTGACCAAATTTCTGATTATAAAGTTATTAAATCCTTTAAAATATCTTGTCAGGTTTCAACCTGGGTAAGCAGTGAATATTTCTGCCAGTATTCAAAAAACCTCTTGGACTTAAGCAGTGTCCATAAAGTGGGTGCAAAAGATACTATCTTCACAAGATCTAGAGTCACTCCTAAAGAAAACCCAAAGAAGGAACCACAGCCTGCCTGTCCCAGGCGGGCAGAGAGCCAATCCAGGTACTTAGGATGTAAAGCAAGAAGGCAGTAGCTGTCCTTGGGAGAGAAAGGATCAATAAGCAATGGTTCTGGATTTGGAAAGGAGGGGACACTGTGAAATTTTGTTTCCTTCTCTAAACTAGGCACTACAGACAGAGATTAGGGAGAGCTGACTCTGGTAGGAATTCTCACCTTTCTCTGGTTTCTGACAGTTTCCCAGGATTCCCTCTGCAGAGTCAGGGTTCTTGTTAATTATAATTTAACCTTCTCTTGGCTATTAAAGAGAATAACTTAGCAGTTTAACAGAAAATTCTTCAGCGTCCCATCAACTCTAGGAAGGGCCCATACAGGGGCCCTCTTTCAGAGGTAGATACAGGAGGTATCTGTAAGGCCATTAACTTGCCATATTATCGAATGGGGGTCCCTCTGCTCACCGCTTACAGAATCTATACTACTCACAAATGGTAGAAAGGAAAGGTGCCTTTAATCAGAATACCGGCAATCTGGGGAGATGGTGGACTCAGCGTCCCCCAAAAACCACCTCTGAAGATTCTGCTTGGCCATGAAACTTTTAAAAGGAAGCAGGGAGGTAATCTCAGTTAATCATTGAGATCAGGGATCAGAGTCGTCACCATCCCACACTGTGTGCAGACCTGTCGATCCCTCAATGATTTTCCTTTAGATACTACCTTGTTCACACAGTTTGGTCACACAGTTCAGGAGATTACTGAAGGGGAGCGAGTGAAGAGATCTGGTCATCTGTTAATTACCTATTCTTCATTTCTACTTCTTTGACCTATGGAAAGTACTGACAAGTTAGGCAAGGTATTGTGTGATCAAAAGATTTGAAAGGTGTGCTTGGGCTGGAGATGAGTAGAGAATGGGGGTGCCTGGTTTAAAAGTTAGTTAAAATATAGGTTCACTAAAGTGACAAGAAAAGGGGCTTGCTGCAGAGGGTGATTTCCTGTAAAGAGCTGCTTACAAATCCCCACTTGTCAGACAACATTCCATTTCTGTGGGATGAGGAGTGAAGGTCTATCCTCTGTAACTTCTTCACGCTGACATAGGGTGCCGTATTCTCAGAGTGGAAGATGTTGACATGGGTCTGTAGCCTCTCTTTGCTGACAATTTTAGTTGTCCACTTACATATCTGGGCGGAGCAAGCTGCAATTATTTTGATGTCCACAAAGGTATAGATTATTATGAGCAATAAGGTTAATCCCATTCTCTTGAAGCCAGTTCTTGGAATCGTGCCAGTCATAGATGCAGTACTGCTCAAATTGGAGCAGCTTATGTCATGGCTATAGTCTGGTCATCATGCAGTTAGCATTTTTTCCTCTGGTGGCAATTATAGTATCTGTAAAACAACTAAGGTATGAGCATCAGACACTGACTCTGTGACTCTGTTGTCCTAAGCATTAACTGCTCGGTTTGTACTTGGGGTGTGGGGGCATGCTGCAGTATTCTGTTCAATTCCAGGAAGACTTTTGTTTATACTCTTGTAGTCTCTTCAGGATGGAAAGATGATTAAAACAGACGATGGCTAGTATGAGTACTCAAATGGGACTAGTAGGGGTGGGTCTATCTCATAGTCTTTTGTTTTAGGTACCTTTATCTTTTTAATTTTTTACTAGTGTTTTGCAATGAAACTTCCAGTGAAGCTATTTTGGAATTTTGAAGCCTTCTGGAGGCTCCTGCAGGCCAATTAAAATAGATATCTCATCCTGTTTAATTTTGGAACCCTTATTTCCAAGTACACTTGTGAAATGAACTTGTCAAGTTGGAACATTCCCCATAATGGCCATTGTAATTCTAGGTTGTTTTCAGTAATACTTGGCTATTTTTGTAGATATTTATGGCTTCTGGGACTATAGTTCTTAGACATAAAATAAGCAGGTGTGCCAGAAGGTAGTGCACTTGACTCCTTAGAAATTAAAGATCCCACCTCGTTTAGGTAGCCTTTATTGACACAAAACAAGACAAACAAGTATGTGCACCTTAACACACCAACAGTAACCAAGGAAATGTTACTACGGACTGGACAGTAGAAGGCTGTGCACAGTACCAGCAATTCCAGCCTGGACAAAACCAGCAGGCTCCAATAAATAGGGACTGCAGACTGGAAGTGGGGAAAGGGATTCCAAACAGCTGGGGAATTACTGAATGAAGGCCAGGGGACTTGGGTTCCAAGTGGAACCTTGTGTCGGCTCAAGCTGACCCACCAAGCCCTGGACTGGAAAGCCAATTTAGATTGGGAGCTTGATGCAAAGAGAGCAGAGCTCAGAACCAAGAGAAACTTACCAACAGCCCTCGGAAACAGTGAGAAAAATAGGGAACCCAAAAAGGGTTCTCAGGTACCACGCCTGTGTTTCTCGTTGTTCCTGAATACCACCAGAAGTTCACTTTGCATCCTGATACTGCCATCAAAAATGTTAAAAAAAAAAAAAAAATTTAACTGAGTAAATTTAAAAGATCTAATTGGCTGTATCGAACAATTCATGAATTGTCTAGCATCCCCACTAGCCAGCAGAAGTTGAGCTCCAGAGGGCTACAGAAAGGGAGAGGTTTTTAAAGGCAAGTCATAAACAAAAACTGATTTCTGATTAGGTTATCTTCCTTTGGGGATAAAAGGGTCTTATTAGCTGGGTTACCTCATTGGTGCTGACTGGAAAATTCCTGACTGACCGCTTAGGATTACATTCCTGGGGAAGTTTGTAACTGCAATTAGTTAGGTTAAGTATTAAGTCTTAGTTTTAGCACAAGTGACTCCTTTGGGACCTGTCATTTCTTTTTTAACAGTTCCTGTCTGGGTTCAAATCTAAAACCTTTAGCTGAAGTTAAGAGGACAAAAGTGGCTAGAAGATTATTTTGCCAGTGAGGTGGAGAGAAAGAGCCATGACTGGGCAAAACTGAGAGGCAGGCTACATGCTAGATGCTCCCCATTCATCTCCATTTCTGGGTTTCTTGCCCCTTTAGTAAGCACCCTCGGGAAACTTAATAAGGGACTATTGACATGATGTGAACAAAATTAACAAAAATGTGAAGGTGAGTTTTGTCAGTGAAAACTTAATCAGTTGAGCTAAGAAAAAAGTGGAAATCTTTTTTCTAGCCAAACTGAGGATTATAACCGTAGAACAGCATCTCAGAAAGCTCCCAGAACTGTTCCACTTGTCAGAACTCCGGGCACAGTTATATGTTTTGTTTTGTTTTTTGAGACAGAGGGCTGTACATTAAATGACAGTTTATACAATCCAGATCTAAACGTCATTGTGGCCCCTTCCAGGATCAAGAAGGAATGTTATCTTTTAAGGAGTTGTCTTGTTGATGCTAGGAGAATGTTGCTCTTTATGGTTGAGCAGGTATTTCTGCCCCTGGATGAGGTTTGGTGGATGCATAATGCAGAACACAATGCACAATGTGGGGGAGAGAGGAGGCTGTCAACTGAAAAAAAAAAAAAAAAAAAAAGCACAATGTGAGAATTGTCAGTTAAGTTTTATTGGGGGCAAAATGAGATCTCCTTTAGCATAATTTCCCAAATTAAGTAGGTATTTGTAAGTATGAGTTTTGTATGTACATAAACCTGGCTGGGGTGTTAGTCAGAGGCTGGTTTTCTGACTCCCCTTTTTTCTGTGTTTGAGAGACTCTATTTCCTATTTTAAAGTTGAACTTGGGGATAAAATTTACTAATGAAGTTGTGTAGTGGGCCAGTGTGCTGCTTGTGAGCTTAACTCCTCTAGGTGTCACCCTAGAGTGGTTTCAGCCCTCTTAACGTGTCTCAGTTTTTCCCTTCGGTGGTCTAAGACCACTGCAGGTGCTTGGATCACTGAATGGCCAATTCTTATAGTGACCCCTGTATTAGCAAGTCTTTTAATTAATGAGTGGGTTTCCCTATGGGACCACTGCACAGTATGAGGACTCTGCTTCCACCACTCCCGTAAATGTCTCAGTCGCCTGAGAAAGTCGTAACCAGCCAGGAGGAGTCTTGTCCCTTTTCTTCAGAGCAAGGCTCTCATGTAATATCTTCACTTTCATCCCAACAAATTCTATTAAGGCAGCCAAGTTGAGGAAAAGTGTCAGATCAGCCTCTTACCTAACCACTCAGCCCAGACCACCCAGTCTCCTACAACTGAGTATCTTTCAACCACCCCCCCATCAATATCTTTCAACTGGGTCCATATTCCTTGGTATCTTTCAACCAAGCACCCCCCCAGTATGTTTCACCTGGGTGGGTATTTCCTGGTATCTTTCAACTGGGGGAGGGGGACAGGTACCTGTTATACACGAACAAATAAAAGGATAATCAACTAATGTGGGAGATCCAAGAACCAGGAGAGACTTACCCAAATTCGTCTGGACTCTGAGGAGGCAGACGGGCACAGGCTCTGGTTCCTCGTACAGTTCAGGTAAAGCAGAGAAGTCCACTCTGGGTCCCGTATCTGTGGTCGCCATAACTGTTGACTGAAAAAAATGTACAACATGAGAGCTGTGAGTTAAGTTTTATTTGGGGCAAAAAGAGGACTATATCCTGGGAGACAGCATTTCAGATAGCTCTGAGAAACTGCTCCAAAGAGGTAGGGAAGGAAGGTTAGTATAGAAATCTTCTCCTGAAAATATCTAACTATCTGAAGACTGTTCTGCCAGTTTTTCCCAGAGCACGGAGTGCCTCATCTCTGCCCTCCACCCTGAACTCCTTTCAGGGGGTGTTGAAGGTCAGCAGCTACAGTGGCTCACAACTTAATCCTTATAGAGGTAGATGGCAAGTGCCAAGTTGTAGTCCAAAGGGCAGAGAAAATTTTTTATGTTTAAATTTTTCTTGTCTTGCCATAAAATGTGAATTTTATTTCACAGTTGTATGTTAAATATCTTTATAGGGATCTGTTTGAATGCTTTGACTCCAGAATTATCATAGAATGCAACACAGAAATATCATAATTTCTGGTTTGCTTCTTCTTTGGTTTGTTTTGCTAGATTTATATGCATCCCGCTTCAGAATTTTACTGTATAATTTTTGTGGGGGAAGAGAAATAATTTTCCCTTTACTCTTCTAGGTTCTTGTCTGAGACTCCCCCCCCCCCCCCCATGAAGCATTAACAGGAGAAGGACAAACAGAAGTTTAATAACATGTATACCTCCTGTATACATGGGAGAGACCCCGGAAAACTGAGTAACTCTCCAAAATGGCCTAAGCCACCTTCACTAACATCTCCAGCTAAAGACAAAATATGGGTAGGGGGAGAAGGCCAGTTATGGGAGGTTAGTAGCAAAGGCACAGTAAACAAGGATAAGGTTGTTTTGCAGATTTAAGTTGTTGCCTTCTCCACTGATAAGCATTTCTAGAGATTTGTAATCATCCTTCTCTTCTTGGTACAGAGAGGGAGACACACTTACAAATGGAGAGTGCCCTTATGAATGTAAATGTCTCTCATAAAAGGATAACTTCTATTCAGTTTTCCAGAGCTTTCCCTATGCCCGCTGTTACTTAAAGACAATCAGCATAAAATAATCCTTATGACAAAGGGACATATTTGGGGTGACAAGTTCTGTCCCCCTTTGTTTTCAGTTTCCATTATAAGTTGCAGAGAGATTGTAGATGGAAATATGTGCTCAGTGAATAAGTAAATCTAATTTCTAAAATTCTACTGTGAACAAAAATAGTGTTGCTCTTTGTAAAAAGAAAATAAAGATAACACACATGTTTATGGAAGTGTGTGGTTGAGGCCCAGTAGAAGTCTGAAACAGTGTGTGGTATGTATTTGAAGAAAGTGAACAAACATCCAGCAGAAGGAAAAGGATGGATGTAGAACATAGAACTGTATCTTATGTCACTATTTCATCTATTTGAATTCTACAAATTTAATAATATTCAGTGGATAAAAAAGAGGATAGAAAAGGAATTGGAATTTCAGAAAGAAATAAAATACCTTCTAGCAAAATATGATAAAACATATTTATTAAGCAAAAAAGGTCACAAGAATTTAGATGATTTCCTTTTCTACTTAATTAGAAGAGGGTATACTGATATTTGCTTTAGATTGTAGAATGAAAATAAAGTTGATATTATGGTAGGGAAAATACTTGATTTTTCATCAGCTAATGGAATATTTCTAAGAGCAAGAGAGAGCAAGCCAAAGTGTTTTGTTTGGGGCAGCAAATTGCTGACTGAGAAAAAAGACACACACACAAACACATAAAATGTAAGATCAGTGAGTTTCAGTTTTATTCAGGGACCATACGGAGGTCTATAGCCTGGAAGACAGCCTCTCAGTAGCTCTGAGGAACTGCTCTGAAGAGGTAGGGGAGGAGCCAGGATATATATGAATTGTTTTTGGCTGGGAAATACATATAGTGAAGCATAAAATGATTCCTGCTAATCACAAAGAACCGGTATCTCGAGTTAATGATTTTACTGCCTTTCTCTGTAAGGGAAGATGCAAGAATCTGGTTCATTGAAATTCTTCCTTAGATGTGCATCTTCACTCTCTCACGCCCATATCCAAAGCACAGAATGCTTCATCCTTTTTTATCCATTCTGAATTCCCCTCAAGGTACATTGTCGGAGGGCCAGGCAATTGCAGTGGGTTTCGACTTAACCCTTTGTTTAAGGGGATGATGAGTGACACTTTGTTCTTTCTGTTTAAAAAATTATACTCAGACACTGAGGTTGTCTTTGCCAGCATTTTATTTAACATAGGTTCACTGCAGGAATTGTAATAACTTCACAATCCAGTAGCATACAGGATAATGTCTCTTAATAAGCCAATAAAGAAATAAGGTACTCCAAATCAATGATAGATTAATCACAATATTGTTCCAGGCAAGGGGAAGATGAAAGGAATAAAGTCCACATGTAGTTGAGGTGGACCTTTCTAGTTGGTTCTTGGTAGAGTGGGTTTAGCCAACCACAAGCTGATGTCCAGCTGCCGGTGCTAAGGTGAACATTCCTTGTGGCTAGAGCATGTTGCTAGGGAAGGAAGGTGCCAGTGTTGGGCAAGATGATCTCCATGTGGATGCTGCAAGGTTTTCACCACTGCTGGTAAAGGGCTGCCTTGCCACAGCAGGACCTAATGCCCCAAGTTCTTTGGAGACCTGTTTAGATCAGCAAAGAGTTGCCTTGCCCAGACCAAGCACTCTGACAGTCATCACAAACACTGGGTATTTATAGTCTCAATGTCACCTCACCAGAATTGCTACTTCATATGTTCTTATTGATAAACCCCCAGCAATGTCCATCAAAAGCTGAGCTACTGAGTGGTTATTGGCAGCTACAGATGTCAGTGAAGACATCCTGACACAACGATTTTACATATATATCAAAACAACTTATAAAAACAACTTCATTCTTAGATCAAAACAACTTCACGCTTAAAAAGAACTTCATTTTTGTTATAAACAAGTGCATTTGGAATCATATTGGGGGGACCTTCAAGACGGCGGAGGAGTAAGACGTGGAGATCACCATCCTCCCCACAAATACATCAAAAATACATCTACATGTGGAACAACTCCTACAGAACACATACTGAATGTGGGCAGGAGACCCCAGACTTCCCAAAAGGCAAGAAAATCCCCACGTACCTCAGTAGGGCAAAAGAAAAGAGAAAAAACAGAGACAAAAGAATAGGGACAGGACCTGCACCAGTGGGAGGGAGCTGTGAAGGAGGAAAGGTTTCCACACACTAGGAAGCCCCTTCACTGGTGGGGATGGGGGGTAGGCGGGGGGGAAGCTTCGGAGCCGTGGAGGAGAGCGCAGCCACAGGGGCGCGGAGGGCAAAGCGGGGAGATTCCCGCACAGAGGATCGGTGCCGACCGGCGCTCACCAGCCCGAGAGGCTTGTCTGCTCACCTGCTGGGGCGGGCGGGGCTGGGAGCTGAGGCTCTGGCTTCGGAGGTCAGATCCCAGGGATAGGACTTGGGTTGGCTGCGTGAACACAGCCTGAAGGGGGCTAGTGCACCACAGCTAGCCGGGAGGGAGTCCAGGAAAAGTCTGGACCTGCCTAAGAGGCAAGAGACCATTGTTCCGGGGTGCATGAGGAGAGGGGATTCCTTCCCCGTCTGCCCACAGAAGGCACAATGGTGTGTTAGTTTCTGCTTTATAACAAAGTGAATCAGCTATACATATACATATATTCCCATATCTCTTCCCTTTTGCGTCTGCCTCCCTCCCACCCTCCCTATCCCACCCCTCTAGGTGGTCACAAAGCACAGAGCTGATCTCCCTGTGCTATGGGGCTGCTTCCCACTAGCTATCTATTTTACATTTGGTGGTGTATATATGTCCATGCCACGCTCTCACTTCGTCCCAGCTTACCCTTCCCCCTCCCCGTGTCCTCAAGTCCATTCTCGACATCTGTGTCTTTATTCCTGTCCTGCCGCTAGGTTCTTCAGAACCACTTTTTTTTTTTTTTTTTAGATTCCATATATATGTTTTAGCATATGGTATTTGTTTTTCTCTTTCTGACTGACTTCAATCTGTATGACAAACTCTAGGTACATCCACCTCACTACAAATAACTCAATTTTGTTTCTTTTTATGGCTGAGTAATATTCCATTGTATATATGTGCCACATCTTCTTTATCCATTCATGTCAGTGGACACTTAGGTTGCTTCCATGTCCTTGCTATTGTAAATAAAGCTGCAATGAACATTGTGGTAAATGACTCCTTTTGAATTATGGTTTTCTCAGGGTATATGCCCAGTAGTGGGATTGTTGGGTCATATAGTAGTTCTGTTTTTAGTTGGTTTTTTTTTTTTTTTTTTTTTTCCCTTGCGTTATGCGGGCCTCTCACTGTTGTGGCCTCTCCCATTTGCGGAGCACAGGCTCCGGACGCGCAGGCTCAGTGGCCATGGCTCACGGGCCCAGCCGCTCCGCGGCATGTGGGATCTTCCCGAAACGGGGCACGAACCCGCGTCTCCTGCATCGGCAGGTGGACTCTCAAGCACTGTGCCACCAGGGAAGCCCTGTTTTTAGTTTTTTAAGGAACCTCCATACTATTCTCCATAGTGGCTGTATCAGTTTACATTCCCACCAGCAGTGCAAGTGGGTTGCCTTTTCTCCACACCCTCTCCAGCATTTATTGTTTGTAGATTTTTTCATGATGGCCATTCTGACTGGTGTGAGGTGATATCTCATTGTAGTTTTGATTTGCATTTCTCTAATGATTAGTGATGTTGGGCATCCTTTCATGTGTTTGTTGGCGATCTGTATATCTTCTTTGGAGGAATGTCTGTTTAGGTCTTCTGCCCATTTTTGGATTGGGTTGTTTGTTTTTTTGATATTGAGCTGCATGAGCTGCTTGTAAAATTTGGAGATTAATCCTTTGTCAGTTGCTTCATTTGCAAATATTTTCTCCCATTCTGAGGGTTGTCTTTTGGTCTTGTTTATTGTTTCCTTTGCTGTGCAAAAGCTTTTAAGTTTCATTAGGTCCCATTTGTTTATTTTTGTTTTTATTTCCACTTCTCTAGGATGTGATCAAAAAACAACTTGCTGTGATTTATGTCATAGGGTGTTCTGCCTATGTTTTCCTCTATGAGTTTCATACTATCTGGCCTTACATTTAGGTCCTTAATCCATTTTGACTTAATTTCTGTGTATGGTGTAAGGAAGTGTTCTAACTTCATTCTTTTACATGTAGCTGTCCAGTTTTCCCAGCATCACTCTTTGAAGAGGCTGTCTTTTCTCCATTGTATATTCTTGCCTCCTTTATCAAAGATAAGGTGACCATATGTGTGTGGGTTTATCTCTGGGCTTTCTCTCCTGTTGCATTGATCTGTATTTCTGTTTTTGGGCTAGTACCATACTGTCTTGATTACTGCAGCTTTGTAGTATAGTCTGAAGTCAAGGAGCGTGATTCCTCCTGCTCCATTTTTCTTTCTCAAGATTGCTTTGGCTATTTGCGGTCTTTTGTGTTTCCATACAAATTGTGAAATTTTTTGTTCTAGTCTGTGAAAAATGCCATTTGTAGTTTGATAGGGATTGCATTGAATCTGTAGATTGCTTTGGGTAGTATAGTCATTTTTACAATGTTGATTCTTCCAATCCAAGACCATAGTATATCTCTTCATCTGTTTATATCATCTTTAATTTCTTTCATCAGTGTCTTATAGTTTTCTGCATACAGGTCTTTTGGCTCCTTAGGTAGGTTTATTCCTAGGTATTTTATTCTTTTTTTTACAATGGTAAATCGGTGTGTTTCCTTAATTTCTTTTTCAGATTTTTCATCATTAGAGTATAGGAATGCAAGAGATTTCTGTGCACTCATTTTGTATCCTGCAACTTTACCAAATTCATTGATTAGCTCTAGTAATTTTCTGGTAGCATCTTTAGGATTCTCTATGTATAGCATCATGTCATCTGCAAACAGTGACAGCTTTACCTCTTCTTTTCCAATTTTGATTCCTTTTATTTTTTCTTCTTCTCTGATTGCTGTGGCTAAAACTTCCAAAACTATCTTGAATAATAATTGGTGAGAGTGGGCAACCTTGTCTTGTTCCTGATCTTAGAGGAAATGGTTTCAGTTTTTCACCATTGAGAATGATGTTGGCTGTGGGTTTGTCATATATGGCCTTTATTATGTTGAGGTAAATTCCCTCTGTGCCTACTTTCTGGAGGGTTTTTATCATAAATGGGTGTTGAATTTTGTCGAAAGCTCTTTCTGCATCTATTGAGATGATCCTGTGGTTTTTATCCTTCAATTTGTTAATATGGTGTATCACTTGATTGATTTGCATGTATTGAAGAATCCTTGCATTCCTGGAATAAACCCCAGTTGATCATGGTGTATGATCCTTTTAATGTGCTGTTGGATTCTGTTTGCTAGTATTTTGTTGAGGATTTTTGCATCTATGTTCATCAGTGATATTGGCCTGTAGTTTTCTTTCTTTGTGACATCCTTGTCTGGTTTTGGTATCAGGGTGATGGTGGCCTTGTAGAATGAGTTTGGGAGTGTTCCTCCCTCTGCTATATTTTGGAAGAGTTTGAGAAGGATAGGTATTACCTCTTCTCTAATAGTTTGTTAGAATTGTGCCTGTGAAGCCATCTGGTCCTGGGCTTTTGTTTGTTGGAAGATTTTTAATCACAGGTTCAATTTCAGTGCTTGTGATTGTTCTGTTTATATTTTCTATTTCTTCCTGGTTCAGTCTCAGAAGTCTGTGCTTTTCTAAGAATTTGTCCGTTTCTTCCCAGTTGTCCATTTTATTGGCATAGAGTTGCTTGTAGTAATCTCTCATGATCCTTTGTGTTTCTGCAGTGTCAGTTGTTACTTTTCCTTTTCCATTTCTGATTATATTGATTTGAGTCTTCTCCCTTTTTTCTTGATGAGTCTGGCTAATGGTTCATCAATTTTATCTATTCAAAGAACCAGCTTTTAGTGTTATTGATCTTTGCTATTGTTTCCTTCATTTATTTTTCATTGATTACTGATCTGATCTTTATGATTTCTTTCCTTCTGCTAACTTTGGGGTTTTTTTGTTCTTCTTTCTCTAATTTCTTTAGGTGTAAGGTTAGGTGGTTTATTTCAGATGTTTTTTGTTTCTTGAGGTAGGATTGTATTGCTATATACCTCCCTCTTAGAAGTGCTTTTGCTGCATCCCATAGGATTTTGGTCGTTGTGTTTTCATTGTCATTTTTTTCTAGGTATTTTTTGATTTCCTCAGTGATCTCTTGGTTATTTCGTAGTGTATTGTTTAGCCTCCATGTGTTTTAATTTTTTTACAGATTTTTTTTTTCTGTAATTGTTATCTAGGCTCATAGTGTCGTGGTCAGAAAAGATACTTGATATGATTTTAATTTTCTTAAATTTACCAAGGCTTGATTTGTGACCCTAGATATGATCTTTCCTGGAGAATGTTCCATGAGCACTTGAGAGGAATGTGTATTCTGTTGTTTGTGGATGGAATGTCCTATAAATATCAATTAAGTCCATCTTGTTTAATGTATCATTTAAAGCTTGTGTTTCCTTATTTATTTTCATTTTGGATGATCTATCCATTGGTGAAAGTGGGGTGTTAAAGTCCCCTAATATGACTGTGTCACTGTCCACTTCCCCTTTTATGGCTTTTAGCATTTGCCTTATGTATTGAGGTGCCCCTGTGTTGAGTGCATAAATATTTACAATTCTTACATCTTCTTTTTGGATTGATCCCTTGATCATTATGTAGTGTCTTCTTTGTCTCTTGTAATAGTATTTATTTTAAAGTCTATTGTGTCTGATATGAGAATTGCTACTCCAACTTTCTTTTGATTTCCATTTGCATGGAATATCTTTTTCCATCCCCTCACTTTCAGTCTGTGTGTGTCCCTAGGTCTGAAGTGGCTCTCTTTTAGACAGCATATATATGGGTCTTGTTTTTGTATCCATTCACAAGCTTGTTGACTTCTTGTGATCTTTGTTTACATGCTGTCTTGTTCAGACAGTCTGCTCACAGGATTACTGAGGCGGAATCTGGGGAAGAAGTCTAGTCATCCATTATTAATTACCTATTCATCATTCCTACTTGTTCAGTCTAAGAGTCAGCAGGTTAGACAAGGCATCGTATGATCAAAAGATTTGAGAGCTATGCTTGGGCTGGAGGTTAGTGAAGCATGGAGACACCTGTTGTAAAGGGTAAGTTAAAATATAGCTTGGTGGAGTCTATTATCTGTTAGCTTTTAGGGGCTGCTAACAAATCCCCACTGTCAGACATTCTGTTTCTGTGGGATCAGGGGCAAAGGTCGATCTTCTCTAGCTGCTTCAGGCTGAGAAAGGGCATTGAGGTCTTTGAGTGGGGCATGTCAACATGGGTTTGTAGCATCTCCTTGCTGATAACATCAGTTGCCCACTTACATATAGGGGTAGAGCAAATCAGAATTTTTTTGTTGCCCACAAAGATACCGATTATTATGAGCAATAGTGTTAATCCTCTTATCTTGAGGCCAGTTCTTGGAATCGTGCTAGCCATAGATTTAGTACTGCTCAAGATGGAGCAGCTTATGTCATGGCTACAGTCTGGTCATCATGCAGTTAGCTTTATCCCTCTGGTGGCACTTATAATGTCTATAAAACAACTCAGGAATGTGCATCAGACGCTGTTGCCTAGGTCCTTTAAGGAGGAACTAGAGATTCTGTGGCTCTATTGTCCTAATAATTAACTGTTTGAACCTGCTGTTTTGTGCCTCAGGTGAGCTGAAAGACTTCAGCTTTTCTACAAAGAAGAGGCAGGGGACTGGAGGGGCTTTTGTCCTTGGGGTGACCCCTCAGGATTCTGCTCAGTTTGAAAAACAACATAATTTGGAATTAGAAGGAGAATCCACTTCTTGTTTCACAATTTAATGTCTCTGGTGCATTAGTTTCCTATCTAAACTGTTTCAGTGTTTCAAGTCCTTTTTCACACACACACTCATCAGGAACCAAGGAACTAGGAAAACAAAGACGTGTCTGTATGATTCAAACCCACTACTTAAAGTGATATAATAATTCCTGTGTGTGTATGACCATGGGCACATTAAATTCAGGTACAGATAGAGCTATGAAAGCAGACGGTGCTAATAGGAGTTGGCATTAGATTATAAGAAATAATCATCCCAAAAACCTTATGGCTAGTTTTATGGACTAACAAATCAAAGACAATGTATAGACATTGTCTACCTTTCTTTCATAAAAAATTCTAATGAAATTTGATGATTACATCATGGACAATGTGGAAAAGATGCTGGCAGGAAGAACAGCACATCTAGGCAAACTAAAGACTGTCTGCATAGCCAGAACACGTGGAGATGGTGGTAGGAGTGGCGCACCTGGAAAGAGCAAGGAAGCTTCTTGCCCCCATCCCATGTACCCTTCTCTATGCATCTCTTCCATCTGGCTGTTCCTGAGTTGTATCCTTGTGTAATAAACCAGCAACCTAGTAAGTAATACGTTTCTCTAAGTTCTGTGAGCCATTCTAGCAAATTAATTGGACCCAAGGAGGGGGTCACTGGAACCTCAGATCTATAGCCAGTCAGTCAGAAGCACAGGTGGGCTTGCAACTGGCATCCGAAGTAGGGAGGGTGGCAGTCTTGTAGTACTGACCCCTTAACCCGTGGAATCTGATGCTATTTCAAGGTTGGTAGTGTCAGAATTGAGTTGAGTTGTAGGACACTCAGCTGGTGTCTGGAGAACTGCTTATTGGTGTGAGGAAACGCTCCACATCCCCTCCCCTCCACCACATTGGCATTAGTGACCAGAATACTTTTACCTGTATAAATGCATGCTTTGACTTCCTGTTTGTACGGATAGTCTTCAGAATGGCACTGACCTATTTAGCAGAGATGAATGTTCTTCCTAATCTATTAATCTTACTTATTATCTGTTTTATATGTGAAGGTGGAATATGTATCACAGTTACCAAAGAGAGACCAGAGCTAAGCATTCATTCAGGTTATGAACTCTGAATTTATGTGAATTCTTTGAAGCCTGCATCCCAACTCACTTGAAATTATTCATGTTTGCAAATAAGCCTTCACCTTTGTTTGTGCTTCATATTACCAATGTATTGGATAAAACGGAAATGAAGAAAACTGGGTAGAACTATGTTGTCAGGTTTTTTTTTTAACATCTTTATTGGAGTCTAGTTGCTTTACAATGGTGTGTTAGTTTCTGCTGTATAACAAAGTGAAGAATCAGCTATACGTATACATGTATCCCCATATCTCCTCCCTCTTGCGTCTCCCTCCCACCCTCCCTATCAGTTTTTTGTCAAATGAGAGCATATTCAGGAATAAATGACTGAAATAAAGCAGAGTTCCTGTGTGGTTCTGAGCAATTCCTTTGTCTGTTAGTTGCCCCCACCTACCAGCATAAACCAAACTATTAAATTAAATTTGGGGAGTGGGACTGGGTTTTACCAATGTTTTCTTGCCAAGCCTACATCTTGATACATTGTGCACTTGGACGTATTGCTGACTTTTTGCATGAAAAATGTAGGGAAGTCTCTACTCAAGGGCACAGAGTCCTTTAGGATATGGATTAATGAATTCCTCAGAGTCTATGTAAGAAATTCTACTTTAAGGCTACTCAAAATTTATTGAAATGTCAACGTATTTTCCAAAAGGCTTAATCATGAGATAAATGCAAAATTAAATTCTAATTCTAAATGCAGTGACAAACAAAGAACCTATTTAGAAATCTCTTTTGTGATAAACAGGTCTGGGGGTGTTTGTTTTGTTTTTCTTTTTCTTTTTTTTTTTTGCTTGTTTCTTCTGTTTTTTGTTTTAATGTATGGTAACTTTAATAGCTGAACGATTTTCAACTGGGATAGAGATTGGTTTACTTTGCTTAGCTGAAATCATTGCTAATGACTGACATTGGCTATATTTTCTGTGCTCATAGACCAGTAATGGGGTTCAGGGAAGGCCACCCTCAGATGTGCCACTCTGGCATGTGAATTATTTTGAGCTGAAAATAAGCAAGGCCCAAAAGACTCAAGAAGAGCCTTGTACTTCCTTCTCACTGCCTAAAAGAATTTAAGATAGGAGGCCTGTCCCTGGAAGGAGCTATCCCCATAGGTAACTATAATAAAGTTGGTAGACAGAGAGAAAGCATAGCAGAGCCCGTTTGTTGAGTGTCCTGTCTGTGTCCCATTGTCTTTGGATGCCCAGCAAACATTTGTTTACCAAACATTCACTCTTTTTATCTTCCTGTGAATTAGCTTGCTTCCTTTTGAGAGCTCAGACCTCTACCTCCTTCTCCTTAGTCCAGAATAATATATATACCTCATCTAGCCTTGCTGTCTTTGGAATTCTTCATGCTTATGTGGATTCTCTGTGTGCATGTAATAAAACTGATTTTCTCCTGTTAATCTGCCTTATATCGTTTTAATTGCCAGCCAAAAGAACTAAGTGGAGAAAGTTTGCAATTCATATCTGTTCTGTATTATTCCTTTTCCAAATATTCATCTCTGATACTCTTTCAGTTAAAAGGGAGGGAAGATGGATTGCCATTTATTCTCACAAATATTTACATGTATATATAAACATTTTGTTAATGTTTGAGGCATTGGTGACTTGCCGAAGATCATATAGTCTCTCCATGTAAGAACTTGGATTCTCTCATGGGACTGACTACCTTAGAGGTTCGCTTCCCGTTCTGTCCCCACCTGTCAAACTTTTCTACCTTATCTGAGCTGTGTCTTCCCTCACTATGCTCAATCATGGTTTCTGCTCACAAAAACCATGAAAGGTTTTCATAAACGATATCTTCAACACACATTGCTTTTGTGTTTCCTTCTTCTAAACTTGCTAGATGTGTTGGTCTTTTACCCTGTATCTTTTCCCCAAGTTTATCTCACAAACCTCAATTTGCCCTACTGATAAAGAGGAAAGGAGGTGGTTATTGACTTTTTTAAGTGTCAAAAATGTCAAAATAAAGGTATTTGCTTCAAACAGCACACTTTTAGTTAATACTAAAATGTTATTACAATGGCGCCATAACCAGCTTGACATCAACAGCTCCCCAGATTAAAAGGCACAGTCTCTTTCAAGTAGAGCTCTGATCTCCATTTGTCAGCCCACCTGCTCTACTCTGTACTTGTCTGTTGAGTGGGGGGAGCAGAGGAGACATCAGGGAGAATCAAGAGGTGTTCCAGGGTGATCTGCAAAGGAACTGATGCTTGGTGCTTCATTCACTGAAGGGTGAACAATTGACTGCAGGGTCAGAGGAGGATTGCAAGATGTGGTCTAAATTAGAGCCAAACACCTTCTAACCCCTCAGAATACTATTAACCAGGCTAGTATTGAGTAAATATTTATTGATCACCTACTGGGGAGAGGCCCTAGGTGTGGGTACTGGGTTGATAAGATTAGTCCCCACCCATGAAGATCTAATGAAGACTCTTATGATGAAATCTTGATCCTTCGTACCCAGGGCTCACATAGCTGCAATTTAAATAGATACCCAGCAGAGAGAGAAAACACAGAGGTCAAAGGGGCAAATTCATGTTAGGAAAAAACGTCACTAAAATGGGGGAAAAATAAGAGGGCCTAATACATCACTCCTGGATAGTTTTCCCTGAGCATGGAATGTTTCAAAATGTCCCTGATTTGCTCTTTTATCCTGAAGTGCTGTATTTCCTAAACTTTACTGTTAACCCAAGAATCACCTGTGGGCCCATCCCACACCCACTAGATCCGAACCTGTGTGAAATGAGTCTGGGAAACTCCAGTATTAACATGTGCCTCTGGGTGATTTTATCAGGAAGTTTAGGAAACATCACTGCAGCTGGTGGTGCCTGAAACTCCACCTTGTGAGCTTATCTCTTTGGTTTGCACAGCAGATCTCAAACTTTAGCTTGAACAAAAGAACTGAATCTCCTGCACTATTTGAATGTAATCCCTTTAGTTTGACAGATCCTCTGAAAGGTTAGGGGACATTCATGCTAAGAATGTTCAAGTTACTGCACCCCACCCTCTAGAGTTTAATTGAGTGGGCCTGCTGTTGAGCCCATTAATCTTTGGACAAGCATGTTAAGAGATTCTGATGGAGATTTTCTGAGAAAAATCTTTGAGAAATTTTGACTTAATTAGAATTTATTCCTCCTGAGAATAAACACATTTCATTCTTCCATATAAAATAAAGATTTGGGGATTGGATTTAAATCCAGATTATAAACCCAGTAGAAAGTAAACTCTTGTGAAGACAGGGATTTTTTTTTTTTTTTCTGTTTTGTTCAGTGATACATGCTCAGCACCTGGTAGAGTGCCTTTTCGTTCTGATAGCTAACTTGGGCAACCACTTACTTTAGAACAATTGTAGTCATCCCTCAGTATCTGCGGGAATTGGTTCCAGGACCCCTGAAGAGAGCGAAATCCACAGATGCTCAAGTCCCTTATATAAACTGGTGTAGCACAGTTGGCCCTCTATCCCACGGTTTCTGAATCCATGGATACAGAGGGCCAACTGTATACCATTTGTAGGGCACTTGATAATTTGCCCAGCATCTTCACATGTTTTATGTTTTGAACCCCACAATGAAGTTGAGTGCCTCAATTTATTTTCTGCTTGTTACAATACAGAAGAGAGGCTCAGAGATTTAAAAGAAAATTTTCATGACAGTACTGCCGGTGAGTAGCTGAGCAGACACCAAATACAGATCCTAACCCAATGTAATACTCTTGTCCCAACAGCAGCTTGAGACTATTACAATGAAGGGGGTGTAAAATCCCAAATTTTGGCTAGAAAGTTTGGATAGAAAATGCTGGAGTATTGCTTACACTGGCATTTGTATGCCTAGACAAATGAGGCAATGAGCCAGGTTAATTTAAAGCAGTGGTTCTCAAGGCATGGTCCCTGGATCAGCAGCATCAGTCTCAACTAGAAATGCAAATCTTAAGCCCATCCCAGACCTACTGGATCAGAAACTCTAGGGGTGGGACCCGGGAATCTGTGCTGTAAACCAGGTGATTCTGTTGCATGCTATTGTTTGAGAAATTCTGACTTGAAGGATACAATCTCACAAAGTCCCTCCTATCTCTCACCTTATCCCAAAATGTGGCTATTAGTTTGAAAGCCTTTTCTGATATATAATAAGCACTTTCTTGTCATTTAGTACATCAGGAAGGTTTTTTTCTCAAACAGTTAGTGAGAAATAGTCACAAATTCAACAAGAGTATGGATAGGTGAAGAGGATGACAAGAAAAATTGTGGGTTCAGAGCATAAATTCTTCTAGGAGGGTGTTGGGAGACTCAGATCTCTAAACCTCAGAGCTGAGAAGAGATAGCAATGAAAGCAAATACAGGAAGGACTGAATTCTAAATTTACACTTCCCAGTTGTGTTCAAGATGAATTCTATAACAGTCAGTTGCTTTTCCTGAAATGCTATTGTCTTTTTAAATTGATAATTCTAGCCCATTGTTTCAACCAATCCATTGATCCAATCTACTAAATTCAAAAACAAAAGCAAAAACAGTGAGTGACTCTCACAGCAGAAATAATTTTTCTTAAGGAACTGAATCCCCGTTTAACTCTGGATGGGACTTGGCTAAGATGAATGAAGTAAGAAGTGCTTGTCTGCTGAATCTACTGAATGTGTCCAGGCCAGCTCCTAAGAGGTCTACAGATATAGCACTCAGCGAGATTCTGTGGCTTTGGGGGAGCTAATATTGGAGCACAGAGCAATAACCAAGAGTTGATTATGCCCCGTAAAGCCCAGCTTGCACACAGTGAGCCCTCTTTATGGATGTTTCCCACTCCTCAGCTTGTTTCATGAGTATTTGCCATACAATTTAATGGCAACACCCAAAAGTTTTATGAGATAGAAATCACCTGGATCATCTTTTCTGTACATTTTTTAAAAATTAAAATTAGAGAAGTGCCATGTTTCTACATAGCAGTGAAAACCCTTCTGCTATTTACTTTGGTCCCTATTTAGGCCAGGGTTCGAGTCTAGCTGGCAGGGTACTTTTTACTACTTAAAAAGTACCCTGAATTCTGAATCTTAGAAGAAAGTCACCACTTGCTAGACTTTTGGTGTCTCTAAAGCTGAATGGGAATCATTTACATAAGTAAATTATATCTGATAATATAGACTTTTTCATCTTATACGTCTAAGAGAAAACTAAAACCTTTGTGCTCTATTTCTACCCTAAGCAGATATACTGCAATGCAATTCTGACACTAGCTACCTGGAGTTAGCATTAGACTCCACAGGTTTAAGGGTTCAGTCCTCCATAAGATTGTCCTTAATTCAAACACCAGCAAACAATTCTCAGGGACCCCCCCATTTCTGAGCAGCGAGCTATAAATCTGAGGATTCACGTGACCTGGTCAGGTTCGATAATTCACTAGAACAGCTCACAGAGCTTGCTGAAAGCTCTATTTTAATGGTCATAGTTTTACTATAAAGGGTATATATAGGACATGGTTTGATAGGGTCTAGAATGCAGAATTTCCATACCCTCTCCCTGTGGAGTAAGGGCTCTTCACCCCCCACCCTGCACATCAGTGTGTTCACTAGCCAAGAAGTTCCACTTAGCTTTCAACTGCAGAGTTTTTATTGAGGTTTCATTACTGAGGCCTGATTGATTAAATCATTAGCTACATGATTGAACTCAATCTGTAGCCCACTACCTTCCCTGGAGGTTGGACTGGCCCAGAGTTCCAACAGTCTACTCACATGGTGGTTGGTCTTTCTGGTGACCAGCCCCCATCCTAAAGCTACGTAGGGGCCCACCGTGAGTCACCTCATTAGGATCACAGACAGTCCTATCACTCAGGAAATTTCAAGGGTTTGTTTTTTTTTTTCCAAGTTCTGTGCCAGGAACGGCAGGGATGGGGTGGTAGACAATGAATACCAGATATATTCTTTATTATACCACACCTTGCTTTAATAAACTTATTAATTTTTCAAAGCTGTAGACAAAAATTAGAAAGAATGCTTCTGCTCTAGTCAAATACCCTTAATTTCAATAGCAGGCTTCATTTCTTTCTAGCACAGTAGATCTTAACTCATGACATTATCATTTGGCAAAACTTTTCATGTCACCTATTGATGGCAAATGAAAAGATAAAAATTATCAGCGGGCTCTCTCTTTCCCCTTCTCTGTGCTCTCCATATCTTATTGTTTGTTTTTTAGATCTTCTGATTATTTCATAGGAATGTAGACCCATGGATCATTTTTCCTTCTTTTCCTGATTTGAGATTTAGCTAACACATTTTGAGGTATGAGAAGAGAAATAATCATATTAAATGAGCAGAATAATGGAAAGTGATTTTTTTAATCAAACATAAATTGGTTTTAGACTTAAGTGATAATGATTCCCCATTCAAGTCTACATACTTCATTTATTCAGCAACTTGCTATGATATCCAGGCACTGAGAATAAAATAGTGATAGAGACAGACAAGGGCCTTTGTTTCATGAAGTTTATATTCTAGTGGAAAGAGACAGAAAAGAAACAAGTAAGCAAAGGAATGGGCAAGCAAATTCCAGAGAATGATGCATGCAAAAAAAAAAAAAAAAAAAGGATAATGTGAAAAACACTGTGTACTTGGGGATGGGACCGGATAATCTAAATTGAGCAGGCAAGAAAAGTCTTATTGAAACAGTGGTCTTTGAATAGAAATTTTAAAGGAATGAGGGAATGAGCCATGGAGAAATCATGGGACAAACTGTCCCTTTAAAAGGGAATAGAAAGTACGAATATTCTCAGGTGAAAGATAAAGAGAGGCACTAGTTAAAGCAGTGAAGACAAATTTTATTCAGTAATAACTATTGCAATAGGAGAGAGAACACAGTGTCACCTGAATTTAACTCCACCAAAACAAAAGGCAGGAGACTTTAAAGGCTGGGGTGTGCTAAAGAAAAGGCACTGGGCTTCCCTGGTGGTGCAGTGGTTGGGAGTCCGCCTGCCGATGCAGGGGACACGGGTTCGTGCCCCGGTCCGGGAAGATCCCACATGCCGCGGAGCGGCTGGGCCTGTGAGCCCTGCGTGTCCGGAGCCTGTGCTCCGCAACGGGAGAGGCCACAACAGTGAGAGGCCCACATACCGCAAAAAAAAAAAGAAAAGAAAAGAAAAGAAAAGGCACTGAGGGTAGTAAGGGGGGATTTGGTCCGTATGACGAGGCCATCTGGGTTTACTAATTGGGGCTCATCCAGAGGAGAAACAAACTTCTCATACCTTTATGAAAAGAGCCAATGGTACAAGTTGGAGCAAGGTACCCACTAAAGTTAGGACCTTACCCTCCCATGGAGACTGAGACCAGGATTAAAATTCATCTCCTTGAATGTGTGCATTTCAAAGAAATGGCTCTCAAGTCATTGAGAAGACAGTTCTAGGTGTTGGAAGATTTATATCTCAAAGGGGCAGAGAAAGGATTTATAATTGCAAGCTTTCTAAAGTAATTGCTCTAAGGGGGGTGGGGGGGAGGGTTATGAGCCTATCTGCCTATTACCAGGTTTTAGCTGAAACAAACAGTAAATTCTCCTGACAGCCTTGAGCTTTCTCAGGCAGGCATTTTAAGGGAGACTGGAGTCATCCTAGGGACGTGGCCTTAAGCTCTTAGAAGCCGTGCTAGAGTTTGGGTAAGTCTCTTAGTGCAGGGGTTTAAATTGAGTTATGTACCAAGAGGTTTTTTGTTTTATGTTTTTTGCAATTCTCGGTAATAATAAGAGTGAATCTCAAAAACATTATGTTGAGCTGTATATTTCATATTATGGCATTTTACTGTGTATGTGGTTTGACCCAATTTCTAAAAATGGCTAGTTATAAGAAAGATGTCAAGATAATGGGCAGATCTATGGCATTCTGGAAATTGTTCCATCTCTTTAGAACTGTAATCCTTGTCCAGAAATTCTCTTTCTTGTCAATCAAATTCTTGAATTTAGGCTGCCACCTTCTCATTTTTCTGCTCCTGATTTCTTTTTTGAAGTCCCCAGGAACTTGATTTCTTCATTTATATGGGAATGTATTTGCCCTGCAGGCAGCATTATTCACATAGATTAGGAAGGGAGGCACTCCCACTGGAGATCTGCAATAACAGCTGGCACCTTCCTGCATAACCAAGCCTGGAGCTGACGCAGATTTGACTCAAGTCACATGTACAACTAAGCAAGTATACGACTTGTAGCTAGGACTCTTTTTTGCTTACAGTACAATGTAGTCTAAAATTTCCATATGTGTTTGGGTTAAGATAAACAGATTCCTACAGTATCTTGTAATATAAAGTCAAGAGATTTATAATGAGGACAATTTTATTCTATTTTTCAAGTAAATAAAATTCAAAAAAGTAAACTCAGGCATTTTACATGATCTTATTTCTGCTTTTAATTTTGAGATACTCAGTGTATGAAAATGATTTAACTTATATATGTTTCATGCTTTTAACAGTTTGGCCAGCTCTTTCCAGGCTTAACTTTTATTTTTACTACCACCTTTCCATTATAATCTATGCTTATTTGAGCTTTAGAACTCTAAGCTTTCCTCCTCCAACATCTCTCTCATTAGTGTTCAGACAGGTTCCCATAGCCTGAACCTGGGTCAAAGTGAACTGAATATTGACATTAATCATGTGAGCTTTCTGAGGACTAAATCTAAAAGTCAGGTTGAGTTGTATGACACCTGGATCAATATGGAATATCCAGAAGTGGGATATTTGGTAAGAGGAATCAGATACTTAGTGAGACTATGCTTAAGAGAAGTTAGATCTTTTCCTGGTTTGAATTTTCAGGTTCTCACAAATTAGCAAGTAATTCAGATGCACTTCTTTTTTGAAATATATGAAAATATATGAAATATTATCCTCTGTAGCATGCACTACATTCAGAGCTTTTCTTGTATCTGCCCTTGTTCACATTTGTTTCTCAGGCAACCAAACGTATTTGGATGCAAATAATCACCTTTAGTTTCCTGCTATTTTCTTCTGAGTTTCATGAGTTGGGAGGTAAAGTCCTTGAATAAAGCAGAAGAGGGAGTAGATGAAAGAAGGGAGAGGACTATGATTGGTGCATGGTTTGGTTCTCTTGTGGTGGGAAAAAGAGTCATGTTCTGCTGGCCATTGCAGCCTGGAAGCCTGGAATTAGGTTCATACCATCTTTGGGAACATCTACCTTGTTCTAGTTCAGAGAATGTGCTTCTCAATTCATCCTGCTTGGTGGTATTGTTAGTGAAAATTGAAATTGAAGAAAGAGCGGGGGTGTAGAATGCCTCCAGGATGAGATGCATGGATGAGGTTTCAGCTAGTATAGGGGAAATTGTGCCAGAAGGTGCATGGGTTAAAAGTGTAGCCAGGCTGTGGTAAGACCGGGTAGAATATGCAGCATTAGAGGTTGCAGCCAGCCTCTGTCAGAAACCAGCAAGATCTGGGACAAGTGAATATTCAGACTAGATGAGAGCTTGGCCAGAGGTGCCTGGGTGGGGGGTGGGGGGGATATTCATCCTATGGCAGGACAAGTAGATGGTTTATGGGTGGAGTGAGCATCCAGCCAAGTGGTAGACCAGAATGTAGCTCATGGGAGAGGGGAGCAACTAGCCTGGTGGAGAACCTGGCGTCAGGTGCAGTCAGGGAGTTTATATCTAGCGTAGAGAAAGCCACAGGAAGTGCATGAGTGAATCACGTAGCTAGCCTAGGGAAAACATGGAGCTAGCCTATGGAGTTGAATAGATGGAGAAAGATTGCAGGCTAGAAGAGTATTCTGATGCAGGTGCGTCAGAGGGTGCAGGCAGAATAGGTAGGACGTGGCCAGTGGTGCATGAGTTCTGTACGGAGGTGATGTGTGAAGGATCTGGAAGGAGGTAATATGTAAAGGCAGCCTAGGGGGTGAGTAGGTAGAAAGTGCACGGATGTAAAGAACTTTATGTCTAGGGAGGAACTAGGTTAGCCTTCATGCTTGGTGCGGGGTGCGGGGGGGAGCCATCCAAAGGGGATTTATGGCAGTAAGTATGTAGGTGGAGAGCGTCCCATCTAGGAGAGGCTTTGGGAGTTCGTTAAGGTGGTTACGGACAGCTTAAAGGAGCACATGGTAAGATGTGCATGGGTGGAGAAGGCCTGAATCTTGGGATAAGACTCTGGAGGAGGCCCATTATTGTACAGGGCAGCCAGCCTAAGGCAGCACATTGCAGTAGTTGCTTGTGTGCAATGGTACAGCTAGCCTAGGGGAGGATCAATAAGAAGTGAATGGTGGATAGATCATGCACCATATGGAAGGGTATAGGTATAGAATGAAGCCAGCTTATAGGGTGTCAGCAAGAGATGCATGAACGAGGTTCCAGCCAGCACAGGGAAAGTTATGGCAGGAAGTGCATGGTGAAAGGTGTAGCCAGGCTATTGTAGGATCAGGTAGGAAGTGTGTAGCTGGAGTTAAAAATACACCAGGATGTGCATGGGAAGAGGAAGCATCCAGACTAAGTATGGTCTCAGCAAGAGATGCAAGGGAGGAGGGAACATATAGCCTGGGGTAGGGCCAAGTGGGCAGATCATGGGTGGAGGGAGCATACAGCCAAAGAGAAGACCAGAAGTTCATGAGTGGAGGGTGAAGCCAGCCTGGGATAGGACATGTCAGGGTACACAGATGTGTACACCGCAGCCACCCAAGGGGAGGTATTGAAAGATGATCCATGGGTGGAGAGTGCAGCCATCCAAGGGACCAACATATATGGAAGCACATGGGAAGAGGGAAGACCCAGCAGAAAGGAGGAAATCACAAAAAACACATGGGTGGAGAAAACATCCAGCTTATAGTAGGATCAAGTGGGCTATTCATTGGTTGAGGGGGAATCTAGCCAAGAGGAAGAAATGGAAATTGTTACAAGATAGGAAAGTGAAGCCAGCTTAGGAGGAAGGCCTGCAGGCAGTGCATGGGTAAAATAGGCAGTGAGCCTATGAGAACCAGCAGGAAGTGCATGAGTGCTTGTGGGGCCCATCATCAGCAGGTGCACATCTGGAGAATTCAGGAAGCCCAGGGAAGACTAGGCAGGAGGTGCATGGGTGGAGGGAGTATGCAGTCAAAGGGTGGAATGGCAGGAAGCAGAAGGCTTGAGGGAGTATTCCCGTCTCCTTAAAGAACCAACAGCGTAAGAATCAGTGGAGGGAGGAGAAGGTTCACGGGCAGAAGTGTGGTATTCAGCCTACGGTAGGATTGGTAGGAAGTTCACGTGTGTAGGAAGCAGCCATTCCACGCAAGGATCCAGCAGGTACTACGTGCATGGAAGATGCAGCCAAATTATTGGAGGAATCAAAAAGATCTGTAAACATGGAGGGTGCAGCTAGAGGAACGAGCTGAAAGTGCATGGCTGGAGGAATCTTTAGGAGGTATGTAGATACAGGGCGCCGCAAGAATAAGACAGGATTCGGCAGAAGGTGAAAGGGAGCAGGGTACACTCAACCTAGGGAGAGGAATTGTCAAGTGGTGCATGCACTAGGGAGCGTGCAGCCAGCCAAGGGGAGGAATAGACAGGCAGTGCACAGATGAAAGGAACATGTAGCCCAGGAAAGGACATGACGGGAAGTGCATGGCTGGAGAGAGCATCTACCCTAGGGGAGGTCTTGGCGGGAGTTGCAAGGGTGGGGTGAGTGTGGGGCATATCTGGCTGTAAGTTCACGGGTAGTGGGAGCAGCCAGTGTAAGGAGGACCCAGCAGGAAATGCATGAGTCAAGGTATCAGTCAGGTTTGGTGAGGATGGTGCAGAACGTAGATAGGTGAAGGGAGCATCTAACCTAGGGGGTGACATTAAAGGAGGTGTATGAGTGGAGGGTGCAGACAGCCTCAAGGAGGAGTCAGCAATATGTGCATGGGTCCAGGGAGCATCCATCCTAGGGTTGGACACAGTCAGAGGTACTTGGGTACAGCCAACCTAGGAAGGACCTGGCAGAAAGTGCATGGATGGAACGCAGGCATGTAAAAGAGGACCTAGCAGGAACTACATGTTATAGAGTGTTCAACCAGCCTGGAGAAAAACCAGGCAGGAAGAGCTTGGACAGAAGCAGCAGACAGCAGAGGGGAGGACATTGTAAGAAATGCATGAGTGAAGAAAGCATCCAGTCTAGAATGAGACTCGCTCACCCTAGGTGAGGACTCAGCAGGAGGCTCATGGGTGAGGGGTGTCATCAGCTTGGTGGAGGACACAGCAGAAGGTATAGGGTTTTAGTGACTTCCTAACCTGGGGAGGAATAGGAAGAGATGCATGAATGGACAAAGGTGAACCCATCCTAAGGCAGAGTCCGGCAGGAGGTGTATGGATGGATGGACTGCCTAGCTGAAAGGAGGATATGGCCGGGTGTGTATGGTTGAGGATGCACAGCACGTGTTGTGTGGTGCAGGGTGGAGCCAGCCTAGCCTCAGGCCATCAGGAAGTACATAGTGGGAGAGAAGAATCAAGCCTAGGCAAGGACTAAGAAGATCCATGAAAAGAGGGAGCATTTAGGTTAAGGGAAGACTTGATAGAAAGTGCATCAGTGGGTGGTTATGCTAGCCCAAGGGAGGACGTGGCAAGTGCTTCATAGTTGGAGAGTGCAGTCAGCCTAGGAGAGGAAATGGCAGGAGCTGCATGGATAGAGGAAGCATCCATTCAAGGAGGACTCAGCAGGAGTTGCGTGAGGGTTGGAACGTCCCCCTAGAGGATAAACTGACAATCTATGCAGCCAAAGAGGTTGCATCTAGCCTGAGGGAGAAGTAAAGGAGGGGCATCGGTGCAGAAAGCAGCCATTGTAAGGGAGGACCCAGCAGAAAGTTGCATGAGTGTTGGTTTCAGCTAGCCTAGAGGAAGATTCGGAAGGAGATGCAAAGGTGGAGGTTTCAGCCAGTCTAGAGGAGGAATAGGCTGGAAGTGCGTGAATGGAGGCAGTATTCTGTTTAGGGGAAGACTGACCAGGAGGTGCGTGGATGGAGGGTGTAGTCAACCTTGGGCCATACTTGTTAGGTGATGTGTGGTGGAGGTTACAGCCAGCCCAGGGTAGGACTCAGCAGG
>NW_006773959.1:186800-195636 GCF_000442215.2 Lipotes vexillifer | reverse complement strand
CAGGAAAAGCATGGGAGAGTGAGCATTCACTTGGGAGACAACTCAGCTGGAGGTGTGTGGCTGGAAGGTGCAGCTAGGGGAGGGCTCGGTTCTAAGTTCATCATGGTGGGACAGCCAGTCTAAGGAGGATCCAGCAGGTACTCCACGAGTTAAGAGAGCAACCAGGTGTGAAGAGGCTAAGTGCAGAGGATGGGGATGCTTCAGCCTAGAGCAGGACGTCGAAGGAAGTGGAAGGTGGAGTGTGCATCTGTCCTAGGTGAAGATATGGCAAGAAGTACAAGTGCGGAAGGTGCAGCCAGCCTAAGGGGGGGCACGGCAAGAGGTGCAGGAGAGTACAGTCCATCAGCCTAGGGAAGAATCTACCAGGAGGGCCAAGAGTGGAAGGAGTATCCCACCTAAGGCAGAATTGAGCAGGAGGTACATGGATAGAAGGGAAGCCGGCCTTGAGGAGTCACCAGTAGGCACCCAGGTAAACACAAATGGTTGTATCAAGGCTATCTATTGATAAAAGGGACAATACAGTATTTGATAAACTCAGTATTTAAATAAACACAAATCCTTAACACTTACAGTATCGTAGGGTATTTGTTTATCTTAAGAGGTAAGTGAGCCTATAAATTAGAAACAGAATGTGTAATGTCATTTTGGTGCGATATAGAATCTCTTTTTGAACATATTACCATATAAGATGAAGAGCGAACTTTCACAACGTCTTATTAAGAGCAGAACAATACTACAAGGACTTTACTATTTTCAGAGAGGACACCAAATTTTAGGTTTGTATCACTGTAGTATTTCATTCTAAAGGAACCACAAACTCTGTTTTATAATTTTATGAATGAACCCATCAAACCTGAGCCAGATTTGGCAAAATTTTAACACAGATTTGTGTTCCTTTTCATATTGTCTTGAACTTTCTGCAAGCTGCAAAACCTTATTACTGTGGAAATAAAAGGTGGCTTGAATGATGGTTCAATTTGGTTAAAAATGAATTTATATCTTCATAATGTTAAAGAGTAACGAAGAGTAATGCTGCTTTATTTGATCAGTAAACCTGTGTAAGTTAAGGAAAAACATTCCCAAGTAGAAAAAAAGTGTGTTTGTATTATACTTGACACTGGTAAATGAGAGAGGACATATTCCTTTTCATTAAACACTAAAGATGAAACTAATCCTTTTCACCAAATATTTAAATTATATGAATTTAAATTCTTAAAATGAATCTGAGTTGTTTTATGGAAGAATCTTTTTATACTCCATTTTTATAATGGAGTATATTTAAAGGGTCAGAAATTCAGTTTCCTTATTTTCAGGAAATTTTAGGAATACTCAATTTATGTAAGCAATTGTTTATCTAGATATGCCAATCAGAACAGAGCCCCTTTAATTTCAGCTAATTTATAATCTACTATATTAATACTGTGTAGAGGTAGGAAAACTTTACATACACAATCAGAGGTGAAGGCATTTCTGAATTACAGGCACATAGACATACAAGCACGGAGAAGTAGAGCTTATAGCTTCAATTCTACAATTTCAGGAACAGGTCAAGTATAAACACAGAAACAGTGAACCTCCCTGGTACAGATATCAAATAGCTCTTCTCCCAGAGGGTATGAAATTCTTCATTGATGGGAGCTCAAAAATAGACAAAAAGACTGATGAATCAGATTCTGTGTTGTCTCTCACCCCATGGGAACTAGATCTGTACAAACCAGCAATCTAGAGAGATCTTCAAATGGCAAATCATAAATACAAATTCTCACCACATGACCAAGCAATTGCACTTTTAGGTTATATGTACAAGAAAATTGAAGCCATATGTTAACACAAACACTTGTACATAAATGTTTATAGCGGCATTATTTTTAATAGCCCAAAAGTAGAAAAAAACAAAATGTCTATCAACTGATGAAGGGATAAAGAAAATGTGATATATACATAAAATGGACTGTTTTTCAGCCTCAAAATGAATTGAAGTACTGATACATGCTATAATGTGGATGAACCTTGAAAACATGCTAAGTGAAAGAAACCAGATACAAGATGCCCCTTATTTTATGATTCCGTTTATGTAAAATATCTAGAATAGGTAAACCCATGGAGACAGAAAGTAGATTGTCGGAGGCTGGTGGGGAGAGAGGAATAAGGCCTTACAGCTTAAAGGGTATGGAGTTTCTTTTGGGGGCGATGAAACTGTTCTGGAATTTGAACTGATATTCTCACAACATTGTGAATATAGTTTTTAAAAAACGCTGAATTATACACTTACAATGGCTGAAATGGTGAATTTTGTTATGTGGACTTTACCTTAATAAAAAAAGAAAAAGAAAACTGAAAACCCAATTACCAACCATGGCTATCAATAGCAGGAAATAGCTTATTGGCTGTAAATGAGCCAAAAACACAACAGAAACATTAAATCAGTAGAGAAGAAAACAAAAAATCATAAAAAGAGTCAACGATGTGTTACTGGTGCATTGAATTCACATTGGAGAGCCAGGAAAAGACATGCCTGGGCCTTAAATGTTCATGTGGGTTACTTCTCTGTCATTGTAGTTACCTGGCTCTGATAGGTGAAACAATTGGACATATGGGTGTGTCTTCGAAAACACTTAAAGATAATTATCAAACAAGTATAAAATCATACCACTTATCCAGATAGGAACACATATTAAAACGTTTTATTTATCACATAAGGAACTTGGCAGATATTATAACTAGTTGACAAGAGAAACCAAAGAACAGAAACAGGAATATTGATCAGGAATAGTAAGATGAATATGTAAACAGGGGCAAAATTGGTTTGATTATCGTATGAAGGGGACAACTGAGCCTCCACTGGAGGTTGTGGGTATCTATCAGCGACTTACAACTTACAGAAGGATGTAAAAGGGCTCAAAGATAGTGTGAGGCTAGAATCAAATAACAGGGAGTTGTGTCCTATAGACAGGGAGCAGTTTTCCTTTGAAACACATTTTTAGGTAGAATGCTGAAGTCTAGTACTGATACAAAGTTAAGAGTTCCCTGAAAAAGAGAGTCCTTTCAGCAGAGAGACCAGATTCCTATCACAGACATTTCTAGGCCAGTCCTGATCAGGGCCCAGTGGACACCGATGACATCACAAAGTCTGAGCTGTCACAAAGGCAGCGCCCTGACCAATAAGAGGCTGGAGTGCAGGGATACGGCAGGCAGAAAGACACACCGGCCTCTCGAGAGACCCAGGCCAGCGGGACAATCAAGGTGGACCGATTGGGGCAGAACCCAGCCAACATCATGTCACGGAAAAGAAGCTTCTGGTTCTATCGTTGTCAAAAGAAACGCTACCTCTTCCACTCCAGAAGAGCCGAGCTGCAGTTCCCCGTGAGCTGCGTGAACCTCCTCCTGCAAGAGGCTTGCTACGCCCAGTGCCTGAGCTCGTCCACTACTGTGTTCCAGACCAGCAACCTCGAGTACATGACGGTCGACACCCTGGAGCTGGCGAGCAGGGAGGCCCTCAACAACCACAATATGCGCATCACCCCAGAGAACGTGCAGAGGGCATTGGACAACAAGCACCTCAGCCGCCTCTTCGAGCCCGGCGCCTTCTGTCCCGCTGCTGAGCTGCCCCCGCCCAAGGAGAAGTAGTGATGCCCTGGCCCCAGAGCCTGGCCGGACCTCATCAGCAGCCTTTTCTCGCCCCCGAACTGCCCACGGATGAGGGAGGCCTTCTGCCCTCAGCACTGCTATTAAAGTGTTTCAATGCATGGCTGTGCTTCTGACTTCTGTCGTTTTTGTCATTTGTAGGTGAGGTGTCTGTGGGACATCCAGGAGGGGCCGTCTCATGGGGGGGCGGTGTTGGAGGGGTGGAGGGTGTGGTCAGGGGGGATGCTGCTCCCCTGATTTCGGGGAGCGTATTCCCATGGTGATGGTGTGGGGAGTGGTCCTGAGGTGAGTAGCTGGCTGAGGTTGTGGGGATAGAGGACTTAGTCCCTCACTGGCTGTGAGGGAGTCCAGGCCTGGGAGGCTGGGAGGTTGGCAGGGGCTCCCAGCATGTCGAATTCCCAGAATGATGGTGGTAACGGGGGAGGGGCTGAAAACCATGATGGGGGAACCGAAGGCTTTATTCATGATGGGGAACGTCTAGAAGTGGGAAGTGATGGCAATCAGGTGGGTGGACAGGGCAGCACAGCAGTTGGCAGTGAACTTAATGGGACACGGCCTTTACGTGGAGATTGAGGAGTGATGGGGAGACCGAAAAGACCTACACATAAAAGGAATTATGGCCATGTTGATTTCATGTTGATTTACACCCTGCCTCATTCCAAAAAAGGACTTGAGGTTGGGCTTATTAGATAGTGCTGTGATACTCTCTGTGGAATATATCCTTCTGTCCTCTCTTGTGGACACTGGTAAATTAAATAGTAATATTATATAAACGTACCATCTGGACTAAAACATGCAATTCAAGCAGTTCTTGTGATTACTAAATATTACCAGACTTATGCTTAAATGTGTCCCATTGTAAACGCAATTATAAATCTCATTCTCAGATGAAACACCTAACCTATGATCATTTATTTGATAGAGGAACAGAGTTATCAGCAGCTGAATACATGTTTTAAGATGTGTAAGTATATAAATTCTGTCCCGTCTTCCCTTTAGGTCTCTAATCCATTTTGAGTATATCTTTGTGTATGGTGTTAGGGAGTGTTCTAATTTCATCCTTTTGCATGTAGCTGTCCAGTTTTCCCAGCACCACTTATTGAAGAGACTGTCTTTTCTCCATTGTATATCCTTCCCTCCTTTGTCATAGATTAGCTGACCATAGGTGCGTGGGTTTACCTCTAGGCTTTGTATCCTGTTCCATTGATCTATATTTCTGTTTTTGTGCCAGTACCATACTGTCCTGATTACTATAGCTTTGTAGTATAGTCTGAAGTCCAGGAGCATGATTCCTCCGGCTCCATTTGTTTCCCTCAAGATTGCTTTGGCTATTCGGGGTCTTCTGTGTCTCCATACAAATTGTGAAATTTTTTGTTCTAGTTCTGTGGAAAATGCCATAGGTAGTTTGATAGGGATTGCATTGAATCTCTAGATTGCTTTGGGTAGTAGAGTCATTTTCACAATGCTGATTCTTCCAACCCAAGAACATGGTGTATCTCTCCATCTGTTGGTATCATCTTTAATTTCTTTCAACAGTGTCTCATAATTTTCTGCATGCAGGTCTTTTGTCTCCTTAGGTAGGTTTATTCCTAGATATTTTATTCTTTTTGTTGCAATGGTAAATGGGAGTGTTTTCTTAATTTCACTTTCAGATTGTTCATCATTAGTATATAGGAATGCCAGAGATTTCTGTGCATTAATTTTGTATCCTGCGACTTTACCAAATTCATTGATTAGCTCTAGTAGTTTTCTGGTAGCATCTTTAGGATTCTCTATGTATAGTATCATGCCATCTGCAAACAGGGACAGCTTTACTTCTTCTTTTCACATTTGGATTCCTTTTATTTCTTTTTCTTCTCTGATTGCTGTGGCTAAAACTTCCAAAACTATGTTGAATAAGAGTGGTGAGAGTGGGCAACCTTGTCTTGTTCCTGATCTTAGTGGAAATGCTTTCAGTTTTTCAGCATTGAGGACGATGTTGGCTGTGGGTTTGTCATATATGGCCTTTAGTATGTTGAGGAAAGTTCCCTCTGTGCCTACTTTCCGCAGGGTTTTTATCATAAGTGGGTGTTGAATTTTGTCAAAAGCTTTTTCTGCATCTATTGAGACGATCATATGCTTTTTCTCCTTCAGTTTGTTAATATGGTGTATCACATTGATTGATTTGCGTATATTGAAGAATCCTTGCATTCCTGGGATAAAACCCACCTGATCATGGTGTATGATCCTTTTAATGTGCTGTTGAATTCTGTTTGCTAGTATTTTGTGGAGGATTTTTGCATCTATGTTCATCAGTGATATTGGCCTGTAGTTTTCTTCCTTTGTGACATCTTTTTCTGGTTTTGGTATCAGGGTGTTGGTGGCCTTGTAGAATGAGTTTGGGAGTGTTCCTCCCTCTGCTATATTTTGGAAGAGTTTGAGAAGGATGGGTGTTATCTCTTCTCTAGATGTTTGATAGAATTCGCCTGTGAAGCCATGTGGTCCTGGGCTTTTGTTCGTTGGAAGATTTTTAATCACAGTCTCAATTTCAGTGCTTGTGATTGGTCTGTTCATATTTTCCCTTTTTTCCTGGTTCAGTCTCGGAAGGTTGTGCATTTCTAAGAATTTGTCCATTTCTTCCAGGTTGTCCATTTTATGGGCATATAGTTGCTTGTTGCAGTCTCTCATGATCCTTTGTATTTCTGCAGTGTCAGTTGTTACTTCTCCTTTTTCATTTCTAATTCTATTGATTTGAGTCTTCTCCCTTGTTTTCTTGATGAGTCTGGCTAATGGTCTATCAATTTTGTTTATCTTCTCAAAGAACCAGCTTTTAGTTTTGTTGATCTTTGCTGTATTTTCCTTCATTTCTTTTTCATTGATTTCTGATCTGCTCTTTATGATCTTTATGATTTCTAAATTTTTGATAGTTTGATTAATATGTGTCTTGGCACGTTTCTCCTTGGATTCATCCTGTATGGGACTCCCTGTGCTTCCTGGACTTGATTAGCTATTCCCTTTCCCATATTAGGGAAGTTTTCAACTATAATCTCTTCAAATATTTTCTCAGTCCCTTTCTTTTACTCTTCTTCTTCTGGAACCCCTGTAATTCGAATGTTGGTGCGTTTGATGTTGTCCCAGAGGTCTCTGAGACTGTCCTCAATTCTTTTCATTCTTTTTTCTTTATTCTGCTCTGCACTAGTTATTTCCACATATTTTATCTTCCAGGTCACTTATCCGTTCTTCTGCCTCAGTTATTCTGCTATTGATCCCTTCTAGAGAATTTTTGATTTCATTTATTGTGTTTTTCATCATTGTTTGTTTGTTCTTTAGTTCTTCTAGGTCCTTGTTAAACGCTTCTTGTAGTGTCTCCATTCTATTTCCAAGATTTTGGATCATCTTTACTATCATTATTCTGAATTCTTTTTCAGGTAGACTGCCTATTTCCTCTTCATTCGTTAGGTCTGGTGGGTTTTTACCTTGCTACTTCCTCTGCTGTGTGTTTCTCTGTCTTCTCATTTTTCTTAGATTACTGTGTTTGGGGTCTCCTTTTCACAGGCTGCAGATTCGTAGTTCCCGTTGTTTTTTGGTGTCTGCCCCCAGTGGCTAAGGTTGGTTCAGTGGGTTGTGTAGGCTTCCTGGTGGAGGGGACTAGTGCCTGTGTTCTGGTGGATGGGGCTGGATCTTGTCTTTCTGCTGGGCAGGTCCATGTCTGGTGCTGTGTTTTGGGGTTTCTGTGACCTTATTATGATTTTAGGCAGCCTCTCTGCTAATGAGTGGGGTTGCATTCCTGTCTTGCTAGTTGTTTGGCAAAGGGTGCCCACCACTGGAGCTTGCTTGTCGTTGCATGGAGCTGGGTCTTGGCGTTGAGATGGTGATCTCTGGGAGATTTTCGCCGTTTTATATTACACGGAGCTGGGAGGTCTCTTGTGGACCAATGTCCTCAACTTGGCTCTGCCACTTGAGAGGCACAGCCCGGATGCCTGGCTGGAGAATCAAGAGCCTGTCATGCACACAGCTCAGAATAAAGGGGAGAAAAAGAAAGAAAGAATGGAAGAAGATAAAATAAAATAAAATAAATATAATAAAAAAGTTATTAAAATAAAAAATAATTATTAAAAAAACTTTTTAAGTTTTAAAAAAAAAGAAGCAAAGAGAAAAGGAACCAAACCAAAAACCAAATCCACCAGTGATAAAGAGCGCTAAAAACTATACTAAAAAAAAAAAAAAAAAGACAGAACCCTAGGAGAAATGGTAAAAGCAAAGCTAAACAGACAAAATCACACACAGAAGCATACACATACACACTCACAAAAAGAGCAAAAGGGAAAATTATATATATACATTTGCTCCCAAACTCCACCTCCTCAATTTGGGATGATTCGTTGTCTATTCAGGTATTGCTCAGATGCAGCGTACATCAAGTTGATTGTGGAGATTTAATCCGCTGCTCCTGAGGCTGCTGGGAGAGATTTCCCTGTCTCTTCTTTGTTCGCACAGCTCCCGGGGTTCAGCTTTGGATTTGGCCCTGCCTCTGCGTGTAGGTCGCCTGAGGGCGTCTGTTCTTCGCCCAGACAGGACGGGGCTAAAGGAACAACTGATCTGGGGGCTCTGGCTCACTCAGGCCGGGTGGAGGGAGGCGCACGGATGTGGGGCGAGCCTGCGGTGGCAGAGGCCAGCGTGACGTTGCACCAGCCTGAGGCGCACCGTGCGTCCTCTCGGGGAAGTTGTCCCTGGATCACGGGACCCTGGCAGTGGCGGGCTGCACAGGCTCCCGGGAAGGGGAGGTGTGGAGAGTGACCTGTGCTCGCACACAGGCTTCTTGGTGGCGGCAGCAGCAGCCTTAGCGTCTCATGCCCGTCTCTGGGGTCCGCGCTGATAGCCGCGGCTCGCGCCTGTCTCTGGAGCTCCTTTAAGCAGCGCTCTTAATGCCCTCTCCTCGCGCACCAGGAAACAAAGAGGGAAGAAAAAGTCTCTTGCCTCTTCGGCAGCTCCAGACTTTTTCCCGGACTCCCTTCTGGCTAGCCGTGGCGCACTAACCCCCTTCAGGCTGTGTTCACGCAGCCAACCCCAGTCCTCTGCCTGGGATGTGACCTCCGAGGCCTCAGCTCCCAGCCCCACCCGCCCCAGCAGGTGAGCAGACGAGCCTCTCGGGCTGGTGAGAGCCGGTCGGCACCGATCCTCTGTGCGGGAATCTCCCCGCTTTGCCCTCCGC
>NW_006773959.1:175573-186545 GCF_000442215.2 Lipotes vexillifer | reverse complement strand
CCCGTATCCCCTGCATCGGCAGGCGGACTCTCAACCACTGCGCCACCAGGGAGGCCCTATTGTCTCTGTTTTTAATTAATTTTTTCTTTTGCCCTACCCAGATACGTGGGGAGTTTCTTGCCTTTTGGGAGGTCTGAGGTCTTCTGCCAGGGTTCAGTGGGTGTTCTGTAGGAGTTGTTCCACGTGTAGATGTATTTCTGGTGTATCTGTGGGGAGGAAGGTGACCTCCACATCCTACTCCTCCTTCATCTTGAAGCTTCTCTGTTTGCTAGTATTTTGTTGAGGATTTTTGCATTTATATTCATCAGTGATATTGGTCAGTAATTTTCTTTTTTAGTAGTATCTTTGTCTGTTTTTGGTATCAGAGTGATGGTGGCCTCATAGAATGAGTTTGGGAGTGTTCCTTCCTCTGCAATTTTTTGGAAGTGTTTGAGAAGGATGGGTGTTAGCTCTTCTCTAAATGTTTGATAGAATTCACCTGTGAAGCCATCTGGTCCTGGGCTTTTGTTTGTTGGAAGATTTTTAATCACAGTTTCAATTTCATTACTTGTGATTGGTCTGTTCATATTTTCTGTTTCTTCCTCATTCAGTTTTAGAAGGTTATACCTTTCTATGAATTTGTCCATTTCTTCCAGGTTGTCCATTTTATTGGCATAGAGTTGCTTTAAACTCTCAGAGGAAAACATAGGAAGAACACTCTCTGACATATATCACAGCAAGATCTTTTTTGATCCACCTCCTAGAGTAATGGAAATAAAAACAAAAATAAACAAATAGGACCGAATGAAACTTAAAAGCTTTTGCAAAGGAAAGGAAACTACAAACAAGACAAAAAGACAACCCTCAGAATGGGAGAAAATATTTGCAAATGAATCAACAGATAAAGGATTAATCTCCAAAATATATAAACAGTTCATGCAGCTCAATATTAAAAAAGCAAACAACCCAGTCCAAAAATGGGCAGAAGACCTAAATAGGTATTTCTCCAAAGAAGACATACACATGGCCAAGAAGCACATGAAAAGCTGCTCAACATCACTAATTATTAGCAAAATGCAAATCAAGACTACAATGAGGTATCACCTCACACCAGTTAGAATGGGCGTCATCAAAAAATCTAGAAACAGTAAATGCTGGAGAGGGTGTGGAGAAAAGGAACCCTCTTGCACTGCTGGTGGGAATGTGAATTGGTACCGCCACTATGGAGAACAGTATGGAGGTTCCTTAAAAAACTAAAAATAGAATTACCATATGACCCAGCAATCCCACTACTGAGCATATACCCAGAGAAAACCATAATTCAAAAAGACACGTGCACCCCAGTGTTCATTGCAGCACTGTTTCCAATAGCCAGGTCATGGAAGCAACCTAAATGCCCATTGACAGACAAATGGATAAAGAAGATGTGGTTCATATATACAATGGAATATTACTCAACCATAGAAAGGAACGAAATTGGGTCATTTGTAGAGACGTGGATGGATCTAGAGACTGTCATACAGAGTGAAGTGAGTCAGAAAGAAAAGAAAATATCGTCATATATTAACGCATATATGTGGAACCTAGAAAAATGGTACAGATGAGCCAGTTTTCAGGGCAGAAATAGAGACACAGATGTAGAGAACAAATGTATGGACACCAAGGGGGAAAGTGGCCGGTGGGGAGGTGGTGGGATGAATTGGGAGATTGGGATTGACATATATACACTAATATGTATAAAATGGATAACTAATAAGAACCTGCTGTATAAAAAAATAAAATGCTAAAATTCAATAAATAAATTCCATTCCAAGTGATGGACTCGAAAGCACACACAGTTCTTATAAACACTCTTATGTGCTAAGTTTAAAAAAAATTGTCATGTCAAGTGATGTATACTAATTGCTCTCCTAGCAGTGTCAACATCTGGCATTTTCTCCTGTTCATCATATGCTGAAGGGCCACCCTCTGCTGCCTCTTGGCCTGTCCTAAAGGACTGATCAGAGCTGCGCAGCCGGCTTGAACTGTGGCATCAGTGGACCTGGGTTCACCATCCCAGTTCCCCGCTTTCTGGCTACATGATCTTGGACATTCAACTATTTCCTGTGGGCAGCAGCTTCCTCACCTGTAAAACGGGGATAATCAGCGTTCCTCCATCTTGGGATTTTCCCAAAGACGAAGTCACCGTGTGCCTGTAAACCGTGGCTTAACACAGAGCCTGGCACAGGGCACGCCCTTAACAGATGGCTGCCTGTGTCTCCCTCCCCGTGTACCAGATGCTCAGACAGTTTCCCCAAGGTGCCACCAGGCCTGGTTCTCCCGTGACTGCTAGATGCTTGGGCCTCTGGCTGTGAAAACTCCGGCCTGCCAAAGCTCGAAGCTCGTGGGGGGACGAGAGTGAGAGTGCCTCCCGTGCAGGGGGGAAGCCAGGGCTGCATCCGGGAACCAGACAGCCCTGGCCCTGTCTGCTCCCCTCTGCCTGGTGACTCACCGTCTCTGCTTCCGTGTACCATCTAATAAAGCTTGGAGCTGACTGAGCCTTTGCCAACTTCACAGCATTATCTAGAGTAACAGTGTCGGGTGTGCTTAGAGCTCAGTGGAGTAGGTGCTTGTTTAATCCAAGAAACTTTTCTTGACACCTGGTGCTCATTCAGCCAAATATTTACAGAAGCCTCATTGCCAAGATGTCGACCGCACAAATTTGTGATTGGTTAGAAGAGCCGTGAAGGCCTCCTGGCCTCAGCCAAGCCCCCCTCTTGCTCTTCTGCTCACGTGAGTGGCCAGCAGGCCTCTCCCCAGCGACTGCAGGTGGAGAGTCACCTTCAGCTGGTCACATCATGGCACCAACAGTGCCACCCCGTCCCTGAAGTGGAGCCTCTTGGTGTCCAGGGCATGGTTCCTCATCTTCCAGTGACCTTCAGCCAACAGGGAGATGCCTCCAGGGTGGGTGGTGCCAGGGAATCAATCATGATACTCAAATCCTGCCATGTTGGTTAAATAGCGTCTGATTAGGAAAAGCTGTTTATTTTGGCTTATGGCCGTGGCTTGTTTTAGCACAAAGCATAGTCTCCTGGATGCCTGACCAGAAGTCACACCAGAGGAATTCATTAAGGGCCAGAGAAGTCATAGTAGGTGGGTAAACCACATCGGATTAGCAGGTCTGTGTGCTCGGAGGTCCCCTTACAGTCCATGCCGTAGTCAGCAGTAGTGGTCCCTGGGACACCTGCAGGGAGCCAGGCTTCCTGAGCTCTTTTACACTCTGTGTTTGATGTCCGAGTTTGGAGGTTGAGCTTTAGTGACCTCGTGTTGGCAAACCTTCTGCAGAGTCACCTGGACATGGGAGAATCAGGCAGAGCTATACCACCATCCCTTTAAGAATCGTGCTTCAGCTGTGCCTGTGGCTTTAACAGGAGACATGGGCCCCACCCCCCGCCAGCACGTCATCAGTCTAACTGCGCCCCCTGCCAAATCCCCTCCTACACGGGACGGGGAATCGTCCACGCAGGGGAGGAGGGCAGGCAGGGGGTGAGAACCACTGCCCCTGGGAAAGCATGAGGCGCCCACGTTTAGGCTTTTTGCGCATTTTGAAGACCGGAGTGAGTAGGGACAGAGGCTGGGGAGGGTGTGGCTGCCAAACGAGGTCTGTGATCAAAAGCAGTGTCAGGGCCGGCCAGGGTCAGACACCAGGCGCAGGTCAACAGGTGAAAACATCACGTGTGGGACGACGTGAGACCACGAGTCGAGCCTGGAAAGATCTTGGAGAGTAACGTCGGGTTGCCGTTGGCATGAACACGAGGCCTGGGACCTTGGCTGGCCTCCCACCGAAGACAACCTCTGAGAAGACAGGTGTTTTGAAGGCCCAGGCTCCCCTGGTCCCCGAGTCTGACAGGTCCTGCAGTCATGTGGCTATGACTCTTTATTTTTTTTTTTATCGGAATATAGTTGATTTACAATGTTGTGTTAGTTTCAGGGGTACTGCAGAGTGAATCAGTTATACATATACATATATCCACTTTTTTTTAGATTCTTTTCCTATATAGGTCATTACAGAGTATTGGGTCGAGTTCCCATGCTATTCAGTAGTTCCTTATTTGTTATCTTTTTTTTTAATTGGAGTATAATTGCTTTACAATGGTGTGTTAGTTTCTGCTTTATAACAAAGTGAATCAGTTATACACATACATATGTTCCCATATCTCTTCCCTCTTGCGTCTCCCTCCCTCCCACCCCTCTAGGTGGTCACAAAGCACGGAGGTGATCTCCCTGTGGTATGCGGCTGCTTCCCACTAGCTATCTATTTTACAGTTATCTTTTTAAATTAATTTTTTGGGGGGATATAGTTGATTTACAGTGTTGTATTAGTTTCAAACGTAGAGCAAGGTGAGTCAATTATACGTATACACATATCCACTCTTTTTTAGATTCTATTCCCATATAGGTCATTACAGCGTATTGAATAGAGTTCCCTGTGCTATACAGTAGGTTCTTATTAGTTATCTATTTTACATATAGTAGTGTATATATGTCAATACCATCTCCCAGTTTCTCCGCCGCCTTTCTCTACTGCTAACCATAGGATTGTTTTATACATCTATGACTCTATTTCTGTTTTGTAAATAAGTTCATTTGTACCGTTTGGTTTTAGATTCCACATGGAAGCAATATCATATATTTGTCTTTCTCTGACTTCACTCAGTATGACAGTCTCTAGGTCCATCCATGTTGCTCCAAATGGCATTATTTCATTCTTTTTTATGGCTGAGTAATATTCCATTGTATATGTGTACCACATCTTTTTCCACTCCTCTGTCGATGGACATTTAGGTTGCTTCCATGTCTTGGCTATTGTAAATAATGCTGCAGTGAACACTGAGGTGCATGTTTCTTTTTGAATTATGGATTTTTCTGGAAATATGCCCAGGAGTGGGATTGCTGGATCATATGGTAGTTCTGTATTCAGTTTTCTGTTCTCCATAATGCTTGTACCAATTTACACTCTCACCAACAGTGTAGGAAGTTTCCCTTTTCTCCACACCTTCTGTAGCATCTATCGCTTGTAGAATTTTTGATGGCCATTCTGACCAGATTCAAAGTGGCAGCTTACATATCTAATGTGGACCACAGATGGGTTTGCTAGTCCTACACAAATGTTTTTAAAGAAAATTAGTTATCTGTTAACATTTAAAAATCAATAACTTTTTATGTGAATAAAGGTCTTGGCAGAGGAGATGTAGTAAGCCTAGTTGAGAATCTAGCAGGAGGTGCATGGGTGCTCGAAGCAGGCAGCCTAGGTGAGGACTCACCAGGAAGTTCCTGAGTGGAGGCTGCAGCCACTCTAGGGGAGCTATCGGAGAATGGGTGCGTGTGTGGAAGGTGCAGCCATTCTGTAGGCTGATGGATTAGAAGGTAAATGGGAAGAGGGAGAAACCAGCCTAGAGGAGGATTTGGCAAGAGTTTCATGAGTGACGGAAATATCCATCCTGTGGTAGGACGTAGAAAGCTATGCATGAGTGGAGGGAGCATCTAGCCTCCAGGAGGACTTCTAGGCTATGAGTGAGTAGAGGGAAAGCAGCCTGGTGAAGTATGCAACAATAAGTGTAGTAGCGGGCAATGTAGCCAACCTAGGAGATGACCCTCCAAGACGTTCTCGAGTGAAGGGTGTAGATACCCTTGGCTAAGGCCTGAGAGTAAGGAGTATTGTAATGGGGAAGACTTGGTAGGACCTAAGCAGTGGATGGAACACCAACCCAAGGGAAAGACGGTGCATGGAAAGGTGGAGCATCTAGTCTATGGGAGGAGTGGATGGGAGGTGCATGGGTGAAATAGCCATTCTAGGGGAGGATCATGTAAGACTGTGTAAGCGAAGGATTCAGCCAGCCTGGGGAAGCAGTCAGCAAGACGTATAAGGGTGGAGAGTACAGAGAAGCTGGCGGGGGGTTTCTGATAGGAAATGTGTGGCTGGTAGGAGCATGCAGCCCAGGGGCTTACTCAGCAGGAGGTTCATGGGTAGCAGGCTGTGACAACTTACTTAATAACTATTTTTAGTATTCTCGAATTGATGATTTGACATCTTGGAATCATTGGGCTGTGCCAGTGGCCCAAGGTTGTTTACATCTCCACCATCCCAGCGCTTTGGTGAGCATGAAGGAATCTTATTACAGACCTTCAACAGCAAGCTTCAGCCTGTTTTGCTTCTGGCCCAGTAGCCCAGTAGAGCTACTTCTGACTACTGTAGTGATAAAAGCCCCAGTTTCTCTTTCTCTCTCTCTGCTTCTCCCTGCACATGACCTCATGTGGCCCTGTGTGGCATGTTGGGCCTCCTGTCCCCTGGGCAGCCCTTTGTAATCAACTGTTCTTTAAAAGGCAGCTGTCTTCATGTCCATACTTTACCAAATGCGATTCAAACAAATCTTGAGTGTATTTTAAAACGGTCGGTGCGGAGAGCAGGGTAGTGGTGACAGGGATGACGTGGCCTCTGGGTTTACTAACTGAATTCATTAGACAGCAAATACCGTGTGGGAAGGCACTGGTGACTGTTGGCCAGCTTGTGCTTCAGTGGCCATTGCGTTGTGTTATGTTTGTCTGGTTTTGCTGTGGTTCTCCAATCTATGTTGTAGCAGAGCCCAAAAAGCTGAGTCCTCCCCGAGCAGCTGTTTAGCTCAGAGTGCTGTGGTCTGGGCAGAGTGGTCTCCAGTTGGTTCCTTAAGTCTTTTTAAAAAGTTTTTATTTATTTATTTTTTTATTGAAGTACAGTTGATTTACAGTGTTGTGTTAATTTCCAGTGTACAGCAAAGTGATTCAGTTATATACATATAAACGTTCTTTCTTAATATATTCTTTTCCATAATGATTTATCCCAGGATATTGAATATAGTTCCCTGTGCTGTACAGTAGGACCTTGTTGTTTATCCATTCTATATATAATAGTTTGCATCTGCTACCAAACTCCCAATCCATCCGTCCCCCTCCCCCCTCCCCCCTCCCCCTTGGCAACCACAAATCTGTTCTCTATGTCTGTGAGTCAGTTTCTGTTTCATAGATAAGTTCATTTGTGTTATATTTTAGATTCACATATAAGTGATATCATGTGGTATTTGTCTTCCTCTTTCTGACTTACATCACTTAGTATGGTAATCTCTAGTTGCGTCCATGTTGCTGCAAATGGCATTATTTCATTCTTTTTTATGGCTGAGTAGTATTCCATTATGTATATGTACCATATCTTCTTTATCCATTCCTCTGTCAGTGGACATGTAGGTTGTTTCCATGTTTTGGCAATTGTGAATAGTGCTGCTATGAACATAGCGCGTGCATGTATCTTTTTGAATTACAGTTTTGTACAAATATGTGTACAGGAGTGGGATTGCTGGATCATGTGGCTACTCTATTTTTAGTGTTTTGAGGAAGCTCTATTCTGTTTTCTGTAGTGGCTGCACCAACTTACATTCCCACCAACAGTGTAGGAGGGTTCCCTTAAGTCTTTATGATGCAGCTAATCTGGGCATGGTCCCTAGGAGAGTCTAGGGTAATTAGCTATCGTACTATGTGGAAGTCCTCCCAAAGAAATAAGAAGTGGTTACCGCTCTCCTGGTACAAGTGAATCTGATCCACCAAACCTTCACTAGTGCAGAAGGCCGTAGAGGCTACTCAGCTAAAACCAACTCCCTTCCTCATACGTGTGAGCCCCATGGGCCTCTGTCTGTGGGTAGCAGGGAACTGCCTAACTAGATATCCTTACACTGAAAGGACCTGGTGACCAGTGATGTGGTCCGCTCTTTCCCCTGAGACCATGGCTCCCTGCAAACATTGCTGTGTCGCTCCCAAACTCCTCTGCTATTTTCTGCTTTGCTGTTATTGTACTTTGTCCCCGGACCCTGTGGATTCTAAGAGTTTGTATTCTTAGAGGCCTTTGGCACAATAGTGAATGAAAAAAACCAGAAGCGTATGGAACATCTTGTCCTGGCACCTCCAGAAACTCCTGCTGATGTGCTCCATTTGATTACTACTTGTGAAATACCACTAGAACACTCTGGAGTGCTGTCAGTGCCGCAGTGTATCAGCACTCTGGGAACTGGTTTTAGAAACAAAGCATAGGAACAGATCAGGCAGTGCCACAATTGCCCTCTTGCAGGCGGGCCCCAACACTGTGGAGGTCAACTGGGATGCCTTAGAACGGGAGGCCGACACCAAACCACTGCTGCAGGCATTTCTGGTAAACACCCAACTGGTAAAAACTGTTGGGAGTGAGCAAGAAATTGAGATGGAGAGTTGAAGTTTCATAAGACTAGAAATACAAATCAGCTTAAGGGACTTCGTACAGAGCGTTCAGGAAAAGGGCACATAATGGTTTGTAAGGGTCGTTACTATAGGCTGCACACTCGGGCTCATGGTCTAAGAAATGAGGCAGTCAGTGGGAATAGCCTGAGACCCCTAAATACATACTGTACTCAGGGATCCTCTGTCCACTCTGCCTAGACTCGCACCTGTACTCAGCACACCTGTCAAACAGATGAAAGTGCCACTGATCAGCCAGATCAGAAGAGCCCCTAGAAAATCGCTATGTGGAGCAAGCCCCCTCTATTATTACAGTGGATTTGTATGGCCTGGGAATGGGCTTACCCTAGCATAGCCACAATCACTGCTAAGGCCAGTGATAAATGGCAAATAGTACAGGAGGCCAAAACATTATTACACAAAATTGGCATGGTTGGGCCAGTTTATTATTTTGTAGAAAACCCTGACCCTGCAGATCATAAAGCCATTTCAAACCCAGAGTCTGCCCTCCTTGACCCACAGTCCATGGAACTTTTCCAAGGCCCCTCCCCTCCCACCAAATTATAAACGTGCCTTTGTTTCTCTTATGGCTCAGCCCACACAGTCCAGGAGACCCTAGAGGGAATAGCTATCCCAGTTGACTTGAGAACAACTCACACAACAATTAACAGGCTTTAATTTATCAGAGCCAGCGCTGGCTTGACCCTCTAGGTGTTTTCTCCCTCTGGGTGGTGACCTCTACTTCCTGACTGTCTCCCTCAGGGACCCCCAGATAAATCTCTCCTTGGGGATCAGTGGGTAATGGTAGGTCACCAAGACCTCATAGCTGGGCAGCCATTTCAAAAACTCAAACTCTGGAAAGGAGGCATTTCTCTTCTTTTTTTAAAATTTATTTTATTGAAGTATAGTTGATTTCCAGTATTGTATTACTTTCTGCTGTACAGCAAAGTGACTCAGTTATACATATGTAGACATTCTTTTTCATATTCTTTAACATTACGGTTTTTTAGTTGAAGTATAGTTGTTTTACAATGTTGTGTCAATTTCTGCTGTACAGCAAAGTGACTCAGTTATACACATATAGACATTCTTTTTTTCATATTCTTTTCCATTGTGGCTTATCACAGGATACTGAATATAGTTCCCTGTGCTACACAGTAGGACCTTGTTGTTTATCCATTCTATATATAATAGTTTGCATCTGCTAATCCCAAACTCCCAATCCATCCCTCCTCCACACCTCTTCCCCCCTTGGCAACCACAAGTCTGTTCTCTGTCTGGTTTTCTTTCATAGACAGGTTCATTTGTGTTATATTTCAGATTCTACATATAAGTGATATTATATGGTATTTGTCTCTCTTTCTGACTTACTTCACTTAGTGTGATAATCTCTAGGTCCATCCCTGTTGCTGCAAATGGCATTCTTTCGTTCTTTTTTTATGGCTGAGTAGTATTCCATTGTATATATGTACCACATCTGCTTTATCCATTCATCTGTTGATGGACATTTAGGTTGCTTCCATGTCTTGGCTATTGTGAATAGTACTGCTGTGAACATAGGGGTGCATGTGTCTTTTCGAATTATAGTTTTGTCTGGTTATATGTCCAGGAGTGGGATGGCTGGATCATATGGCAACTCTATTTTTAGTTTCTTGAGGAACCTCCGTACTGTTTTCCACAGTGGCTACGCCAATGTACATGCCCACCAACAGTGTAGGTGGGTTCCCTTTCCTAAGAAAGGAGGCATCTCTTAATTTAGGACCTTTTCCTAATCCACAGTCAGCTTCTGCGGAGACACCTCGAGGCTCTCAACTATCATCCCGACAAACCTATCTGTTGGCAACTTGAGAACAGGGGCATCCCTCTTGAAAAAATTGGGGCTAATCCATCTTTGAAATCCAACAATTAAAAAACCTGCTAGATATCTTTGGAACTCATACAGGAGGAAGTTCCCTTTGTTGGATAGGGGAAGTCCCATGCAGCCAGAGGGAGGCAGTGTCAGTTCCTAGTTCTAGGGGCCCTAATGCCCCATGTCCTGCCCTGCCCTTCGACAGTAGCAGTCACCTAATCACCTCCCCTAGGATGACGGCAGCTCCCTGGAGCTTGTCCCACTGCCTGGGGATAATCACACATAAACTACTGTTATGGTCCATTGGATCCCACAAAGTAACCAACTTTTCCTGGCCCTTTTAGATACTGGGGCACAGGTCACAGTTATTCTGGGTAACTCCTCCCTTTTCAAAAACTGTGGTAACTCAGTTAAAATCCAGGACGTATTATGTCGCCCCATTCAGGGCATATAGGTCCTGCTCAATGTTATGATCAGATCTATCAAATTAACTAAATTCCCAGTGCTAGTTGCCCCTGTCTCTGCTCCATCTAGTCATAGGCATGGACACCATTTCGGGAAATCTCTTAAAGTGGAACAAGCCAAAATCGGTAGCACTTGCTGTGGGACTTGCTTGGTGGGAACCTGTGGACTTTCCACCTCTCATTGAGATTGTCAGTACGTCTCAGGATAAGTTACAACAAGGTCCAGCTGGACAGAGGCCCATTACTTCAGATCTTTTTAAAGCTGACGTCGTGGTTCCTACCATCTGTCCTATTAATAGCCCTGTCTGGCCATAGCTAAAGGTAGACAAATTAGGGTGTAGATTACACCTAACTCTAGATGATCTCCATCTCAGTGCAGTCGTTCTGTCCATCAAGGCACCCACCC
>NW_006773959.1:148201-175563 GCF_000442215.2 Lipotes vexillifer | reverse complement strand
GCAGTCGTTCTGTCCATCAAGGCACCCCCCCTTTTTTTTTTTTTTTAACCATTATTGAGGTTATTAATGACATGCAGAGTGCACCTGGTCATTTCTTTCTAGGGCAGAGAGGAAGCCCAGCGTATCACTGGAGTGGAGGAACTGGGTGGGCAATGTGAAGGGGGCAAAGAAGAACCCTTCACCATCAGTGTGGTGGAGTTATGACATTGTGTGCACAGGGCCAGGAGGACGACTGGCCATCCATCAATACATTGGTTTATCCTGGCAGTGAATATGAATGAGGATACCTGCACTATGGGTGCAGTGGAGTAAGAAAGAAGGGAATACATATGAACATTACAAAGAGGAGGAGTCATGTGCTATCAGTGCCCTGGGGCGTCTTGGTAGAAGATGTGACTGGGAAAAAAATGGATCTTGCACAATCAGTGCACTGGTGTAATTAGAGTATGTGAACAGAGCAAAGAACGGAGCTCTGTCCAATGTGCACAGTGTTGTAAGGGAGAGGGGATGTGAACAAGGCAAAGAGGAGGAGCCCTGTCCCAGGGGTAGAATGACAGAAATGGGCAAACGATGTGGACGGGGAAAGAGAAGGCCCATCCTTTCAGTCCGGGGGAGTAACTAGGAAGGCTACTTGACCAGGCTAACAAGGAGGACCCGTGCACCATCAGTGCATTAATGGCAGATTGTGGACAAGGCAAAGAGAAATTGAACAGTCGATATGAGCACGGCAGTGAAGACGAGGCCCCCTCCCACATCACTGTAGTGATGTACTTGGCCAGGGGATGCAAAAAGGGGAAAGGAAAAGGGGCTTCCATCATCAGTTCATTAGAGCAGCTGGACAGAGGATATGAATGTGGCAAATAGTAGGAGTACTGTCCCATAAATGCAGTGGGTCTCCAGACAAGGCATGTAAGTGAGTGGGGTAAAGAGGAGAAGCCCTAAACCAGATGCAGTGAAGTAACCGGACAGGTGATGTGAAACTGCAAAGAGGTGCTTCCCTGAACCTTTAGAGAACTAGTGCAGCTGGGCAGGAGGAAAAGTGACCAGGCCAGTCAGTAGGATCCCTGCACCATCAGTGCAGTGGAGTAACTGGCCACGGGATGTAGACAGGCAAAGAGGAAGAACCCTACTCTATCAGAGCAGTGGGGTGATCGTGAATAGAGGAGGATCCCCAGTCAATCAGTGCAGTGGTGCAGCTTGAGGAGCTTTCTGAAAGGGGCAGAGATGAGAAGCCCCAAACATTGTGGGTACGGCAAGGGGGACACCTACACCGTCAGTTCCCGGATGGAAGAGGTGTACGGGAAGTGAGACACGTGCTCATATCATCAATGTGGTGGTGACTCTGAACAGGGAGCAGGATCATGGTAAAGAAAAGGAGCCCAGCATCATCAGTGTGGTGGTATAAATGCCAAGAGATGTGAAGGGCACAAGGAGAATTAACCTCCCTCTCTCATCAGTACAAAATACAGTGCAGGGCATGCTAACGGGGTCACAAGGAAGAGCTCTGGATCACCTCTCATCACAACACTGGATCACAACACTGCATTAGTGCAGTGTTGTAAATGGACAGGGTATGTGATTGGGGCAAAGTGAATAGGGCCTGTAGCACCAGAGAGTGTTGCAAGTGTACAGGCGCTGTGAACTCGGCAAAGAGAAGGACCCAGCACCATGTCTCACTAGAGCAGAGGGGGAACAGGGCCCAGGGCACAGAGATGTGATCAAGGCATAGAGGAAGAGCCCTGAGCAGTAACCAGTGGTGTGACTTGGCCAAGAATATTAACGGGGCAGCAGAGCAACCCCCCACCATCAGTGTAGAAGGATAGTTGGACCAGGGATATAATCAGGGGGTGTGATGCATTCTGGCAGCATCATTGTACTGATGTCACTGAGCAGAGTATTCAGATGGGGCAAAGCGATGGAGCCCTGCCCCATCCATGTGCTCATATCAACTGGTGTAACCAACCAGAGGATGTGATCTGTGCAAAGAATAGTAGCCCTGCACCATAACTGTAATAGCATCAGTGGACAGAGGATGTGAACACAACAAAAGAGGGTGAGATACCACCCGTGAGTACCATGATGTCCGTGGGCAGGGATGTGAACAAGGCAAATAGAAAGAGCCCCACACGCTCGGTGCACTGGGACAACTGGACTAGAAAAGCGAATGGGGAAAGAGGGTGATCCCTGGTCTGTGCGTGCACAGATGGGACTGACATGGGAGGTGAGAAGGGCAAAGAGGGGGAGGAGTTCCTCCCTTCCTCCATGGGGACGTGAACAGACGAAACAGGAGAATCCTCACACCCTTCGTGCCGAGGCGGAAGGTGACAGGCTCTGTGAACAGGACAAACCATGTAACGTGGCGGGGTTATGTGAACGGGGCCACGAGGAGGAGCCCCGCAGCACCAGCACGGTGGTTACGCTGCACAGGATGCGAGCGGGGCGGACCCCATGTGTGCGCAGCAGCCTGCAGCGTGGCCCTGGGCGGGTGATGTGAACCAGGTAGAGGAGGCATGGTCGGTGCAGCGGGGGACGCGCACGGCGGGTGCTGAGCAGCAAAGGGCCGTCCTCGCGGCGGCGTCACCGTGCAGCGCGCAGACAGGGCGTGTGAAAGCACCGTGAGGAGAGTCGCCGCACTCCGCGCCTGGTCGGGCTGCGGACAGGTTGGAGGAGGATCTGACGCAGAGGGAAAGGAGGGTGGCCGGGAGGGGCAGCCGCTCGTCCTCAGCGCGCCTGTGTGAGTGAACAGGGAGTGCGAGCAGAGCAAAGCGGAAGAGCCTCCCCCAGTCACTGTGCTTGGCCAGAGGGGAGACCGGGCCGAGGATGAGCACAGCCAGACTCACCGCAGTGACGGGTCCAGACCCGGTGCGACCAGGTCCCAGAGGATGAGGGCGACCCCTCAGGGCCGTGGCGGACCCGTCCCGGGAGGTGGGAGCTGCGCAACCGCTGAAGGTGTGAACGAGGCGAATAGGAGCAGCGCGGACCCCCGGGGCCATGTGTAACTTGGGGGGGGGGTGACAGCGCAAAGAGGAGGAGCCCTGAAGCATGGCTGCTGGGGTCTAACAGGGGACACTTCTGAGGCAAATAGGAGCCCCTCAACATTAGTACAACGGGGAGACTGGGCTGGACATGGAAACAGGCAGCCAGCAGGAGCCCCGCCCCGTGACCTCTGTGGAGTCCCTGGGAGGCGCCTACCTACCTACCGGCTCTGACTGGCCCGGGTCTTGCCCCTGGACCCCTGGTGGGGAGCCGGGATGACACTGATGCAGGCAGTGCAGTCCCCTCCCGAGTCAGTAAGGGCTGTAGCGCTGCTCTGCAGGGCCCCCTGGGGAACTGCACGTATGCCTTCGAGATGGCGTGATGTGATTTGCAGTCACAGTGTCATAAAGCATTTCATCCGCAATGGGCGATCTGCTTCCCAGCGTGTGATGGGACCTGACAGACACCACTGAGGTAGTTCCTGGAAAACCAGTTCTCCTGCCGTCCTGCTCAGAGCCTGTCATGTATCTTGTAATATACGTCATTGAACACTCTGAAAGCAGAAGCCTGAAATCTCCAAACATCGTAATTGGCCAAGATACATACCCTGATATAAATATGCACAGTGGTTACACTCTAGAACATTAGGTAACTAATGTGGGAACCAAGTCGATGACCCAAATCCAGCCCAGGCCATAGTGACAAAACATCGTCCTGGACTGTCTGGCAGCCCTGACAAACTGAGTTTCAGCAGAAAAGAGAATGGATCACACAGCAACCCCTGCTACGGTCGGCACCTTATTGACATTTCCGCAGCTGTGGCCAGGAAATCAACGGGCTGTGAACCCTGAATTATCCTCTTACACCTGGAAGCGATCCCTGCAGGCTGAGCTGCAGGACATTAGCAGAATGACATGCAGAAAGGTTCACCATTCCTGGCTGCTTCTCCTTCTGCTCTGGGAATGGAGGGGCTGCCTTGGGTTCAAGGTTGTGGACCTGACATTGGCAAGAAGCACGGTGTTCACCATGGAGCCCTCTCTTTGGCCAGCTGTCTCTCTCACCACACGGCTGTGCTACATTAAATGTGCCAAAGTTAAAATAATTTGAAAAAAGGCAAGCCAAATCAATCGCGGCAACTGGAAACTCTAAACTTTTAAACATATTTACCTGGGGGGTGGTGCTCAAGGAGGAAAGGAGAATAAGTTTGGGGGATGGAGTGGGTTAACCTTAAGGACTGTCAGCCTTTATAACTGTAACAGGCAGTGTGACTGCATGTGTGTAATCACAGAGTCAGATCCATTGAATAATGCACAGCCTCAGGGCTATCTTTGGCCCTGCTGAATCCCTATGGGTGCTATTCTTAGGCTCTGGATTGAAAGCTTGATTATTCCTTTCATTACTTATTAAAACTGCACGGTTACCACCCAAATGGAGATTGCTAAATGCAGGTGTGAGGGTGCATGGGAGGGAGGATATTCCAGCTTTCTTATGTCCTATTTCATTCCTTTGAAAAGCATCATGTCTTTGTGTTGTTGTGTATAACCTGTTAATTAATACATCATTTTTGAGAGTTGCAAGGTAGTTTGCTCTGTCATCCAGCCGTCAACAGTAAAAGAAAACTGCCTTAGGATCCAATTTCCTACCACTCTCTCTCCTGGATTAAATGATGTAAAGGATTGATTATATTGTAATGTATGTCTATGAAGGGAGTTCCTCTTATTCATATTGAAATGAACTAAATCTTTTAGAACCTAAATGAAGAGTTGTCTGGTTTCTTCTTTCTACTATAATGTGATTAGAAGAGTATTTATTGAAAGTTCGAATTTAGAACAGAATTGATTTCATTTTTTTATCCAAGTGATCAGAGCATCAGTGTATGCTTCCTGACCAATTTGTCAATGGCTGCCATGGGGGAAATTTTAGGTGACTCCAGTGAATCTTCCAAACGCATGGGAGTTGAACTAGGATACAGCCAAGTGGTGAAGCATCTGGGAAATGGTTAACACAGGTGACCATTCTGTCTGAGAGAAAAGGCAAAAACATTGCTACGAGCATTAAACATAGGGGTTATTGGTTTTTTGAAACCCTACCTTTTCACTGTACTTAAATATCCAACTTAATGTGTCATTTTTAGAAGAAGAAAATTTTTCATGAAACTCACTTTGGATCCATGGAATTGAGAGAGAAGGGCAGTAGTTAAGACTGATAAGAAATTATCAGTATACAGTAGTTACTAGTGATAAGAAATTATCCAAGGTGTGTAGATTTGCCAGGAGAAATGTGGGAATCTTCCAGTAGTAATTGAATAATCCTTCTGGAGACAGAAGGAAGTGTTTTGGATAGCATTCGATTCCATTGTGCTTCTCAAGCAGTTAAGTTGCACTAAGGATTCCTTCTGTGGCTCCTGTCTACCATTGGCATCTCTCCAAAATTTGTTCGTAGCTCCGAGAGGGAAATCTGGGCCACAACTTGGGAAAAGTGATCCAAGAAAAATGGTCCAGCTTTTATCCTTTTGATTATTGTGGTTATTGTTATGACATGTATAATATCAAGGGAGTCAAATTTTAAATTGATTTCCTTGATACATTGTATGTATTTTGCCTTGATTAAGAAATCCTTCCCTAACTTAAAGTCTCAAATACATGTCCAGTGCTGTACTTCTTTAGATTTTTTTAAAAAATTCATGTTTTAATATGCCTGTAACTGCTTTATGGATAAGGTGTAATGATTCTAATTTAATTTTATTACTTCATTTGGGTAATTAATTTCATACAGATAAATAAGTAACCCATGTTCCACTGATTATTCTTTCTCTGTCACATGTACAGATCCTGTTTATTTCTGTGTATCTTTCTGTACTCTGTATTCTTTGTTGTCTGATTTTCTATCCTTTTGCCAAAACGTTACTTTCTTAACCACAGTGAATTTTTGTGGTATGTTGTAATAATTGAAAGCATGAGTCTCTGTCATTGTTCTTTTTTCCCTAAAGTTGTCTTCGTTATTATTTGTCTCTTGCTTTTTCAAATAAGTTTAAAATGATATTCATTAAGTTTCATGGAAAAAAGAAACCAATGGGATTTTTACTGGAACTGTCTTAAAATTATAGATTAAATGAGGGATAGCTGATATCACATATCACAATATGGTGTCTTTTCTAGAATATGATATATAATTCAAGTTATTAAACTCTTCTTAGAAGCTTAAAAATATTTGGTAGTTTTATCCATTCAATTCTTATGCACTATTTGTTAAAGTTATTTATACTTTGTATATTTTTCTGTTGTTAGGAGTTGAATCTTTCCTTCAGCCTTATCAGTAATAAAACAATTACTTTGATTTTTTTTCTCCGTTAGTTTCCTTTGCCTGTCACTAAATTAGTTTCTAACTTGGGTGAAAGGAATAAATGTGCTCTTCATCGGGAACCTAATACCCCAACATCTTGGCCACATTGGCTGGAAATCTTGAACTGATATTTTGAGGAAGAAAAGATCCATGCTTCTGACACAACCTGGGCAGGGGGCATCAGGTTTCAAGGCTTTCATAAGTCATGTGATTTTTCACCTTGGTGGGTTGTTTTGTTTTGTTTTTAATTTTTTTGGAGTATAGTTGATTTACAATGTTTGTTAGTTTCTGCTGTACTGCAAAGTGAATCAGTTTTACATATATGTACATATATCCGCTCTTTTTTTTAAAATCTTTGTGGGTTTTTAAGTGGCTCAGGTGGGACAAGCCTCAGTAAGCATAGACAACAGAGCTTCGTGTTGACCTCACCCTGACCCACATCAGCTTAGCTTTTAGCCAAGCGGTCTGTGCTAACACAAGGATTAAATAACCGAAGAAGAAAACCATTTAGTCCTAGTTAATGCCTATATCAAAACAAGCTGAGCTTTCTAAGTATTTGGACTTTCCAAGTATTTGTGCATAGGGCAAAAGGAATAAAAGAGAGATTGAGAGTGAGAGCTTTTGTTATTTTCCCAGCCAGATATACATGCTGAAATTTTTAAACTTCCAATAGCAGAATGAATCATGAGGGATACAGACCAACAGTGTGTGTGTTTCGTGCCAGGCATAGGTAAGTTATGTTGGTTCAGAAGCCCAATGTTTTGGGGCCCTCTTAATGTAATATTGGACTTTATTCAGGGCTCATTGTTTATTGCAGTAGAATGAAATGAATTTTGGAAAATGTTATAGAGCAAGATCATGACTTAGGTTTGTCTAATTGGACCCTCTCTTGGTATATTGAATCTTTAGTGAATCATCAAGGATGTGGACTGTTCATTACAATTATTCATGTAATGTACGTTCCTGTTTCTATTCTATTCTATCCTATTCTATTCTTTTCTCTTCTATTCTATTCCATTCCGTTCTATTCCATTTCATTCCATTCCATTTTAAAATTCTGGTCAGGACTCACAAATTGACTTCCTATCTTATTATAAGCCCTTACCTGAAGTGTGAAAAATACTGGACTAGACTACTAGTGATACAGGATTTCTGATGCAGGTTTTCCAGCTAATTCCTCAGGAGTTACCTAGATTTTTGTTTCTTTTCCAGCACTGGTGCTGTCAATTCTGTGAGCTCTGCCTAGGATTCCACTAAATTACCTTTCAATCTCAGCCTAACTCAGTTTCTGCTTATGACTCAGAACTCAAGATGGTTCATAACTTTAAATAGAATAATGCTTATGACAATGGAAATGCAGTTGGCACTTGGATGACTATTTCTCCTAAAACAAATGTGTAATAAGGACATAAGTTTAAATTTGCTGGCATGCAACTTTGAGAGAGGGGCAAGTGATGGGGTGTGGCAGTCTGATTCAAGCTGTGAAATTCAAGAAGTGAAAGACACATTTGTTAATTTATGAAGTTATTACTACAATGATAATAAAGCAAAATTCTTATGAAAAAATCTTCAGAGAATCAATTACAGAGAAAAATCATTTAAATAACAGGCTTATTGTTCTGCCTTAAATATGAATATCTATAAACCTTTATCTAATGTTTCTTAAATGCCTACTGTATCATCAATTATATGTATATGTTATATACCTAACATCATATATATGTATATATACATACACATATATTGATTGATTAATGGTAGTAATTACATGATGGCTTTGATTCATTTAGTATCACTTAGTAACCACACATACCCACAAATATTATAAGAAATTCTAACAACAAACTGGATATTCTCCTCTACATTCATACTCGATGCAGCAGTGCATCAGAGATGTTATAATCTCATAGCTAGTAAGTGTCAGACCCAGGGTTTGCTTTGAGGTCTATTTAATTCTAAAGCCCGAAGACTTTCTATCAATTCACGGTGTTTATTTAGCAATAGAAATAGGAAATTGAAGATCAAAAGAAAAAGTTGACTATTGCCAACTACTTCCAAAATTCCCTTTGCATTTAAATATTCTTTTTCACAATAAGTAATACAAAACTGTATGTCAACTCTCTCCATCTATGCTTCTCTAACTTCAACTCCCTCTCCTTCAAAGGAAAATTTGCATTGCCTGTCTAGTTCAGAATCCCATCTAGCTCCAATTTTATTCATAGGCAGATTTACATTAAGAACTAAATCTCTGAGAGTTTCTGACAAGTCCACTGCTGTTTCTTTGTAGAAGGAGCTGTTTCGTAATAAGTAAAAATGCGGTGCTGAATAAATGTAGCAGAAACTCTGTTAATATGGCCTCTAGTGAATATATAATAAGAAATGAATATGAAAGAAAAATGGATCTGGGATGGACTGTGATGAGCAGCTTTACCATTAAACTAATGAAGCTAAATCTTCCGGGCCCTTAACTTGAGCAGGCTGCTTCGGAGGCTCTGACTGGTTATGATAATGTTATGTGCTTTATCCCAAAGAGTCCCCCATGCCAGATTATACTAGCTTCATGTTCCAGAACATCTAGATTCTCTCCTAGGAAATTTGGACAAGATATGGGTATCCCTGGCTCAAATATAAGATCAAGATAAAAAAAGGAAAAAGAATAGAAAGGGAATTAATATAGAAAAATAAGAAGAGCAATAAAGGGCAAAATGACAGAGTTGTTAAGAAAAGGAAGGTTTGCAGGTCATTGAGAAATTTCTTGGTGCTATTAAGTGAAGCCCAAGGAACATGGGATTAGAGATATTTGTCTTCTCTTTTTACCTGGGAATATTCTCTGCCAGTAAAGCTCCCACATCAATCCCCAACACAACAGGCTTCAAATATACTTAGTTCCAGTTTGTAATTAGAAAGATTGTGCAAAACCCTTAAGCAGCAAATAGAAGTACATGAAGCTGTAATAATTTACCTTACCAACAAGAAAGATCATTTCTCAACTGAAAATTTTCATAAGATCCTAGACTCTTAGGTATTTAAAGAATCACCTTTCAAAGCAGGAGAAAGAAAGACTGGATTAGAGAGGCGAGGGGTTCATAAATTAGGAATAGAATCATCCGAATAGAAAAGAAAACTAAAAGAATCTCCTTATGTTTAAGAGACATAAAGGGTTTGGAAGAGTGGGGAGAATTTATGAGGATATCAAAGGGAAGATTAATTTCACTCAAAACTGCAGAAAGTGCTTAGAACATGTGCATATGAATGGAGCCATGAGAGGGACCTTGAGGTATCTCCCTGAAAGGGAGACTGTTTTCTATGTGGGGAAGAAGTGAAAGAGACATATGATGACCAGAAGTGTAGATTAGTAGAAACTGACTAGATACTCACCAAAACTCTACCCTCTTCTTAGGCACGCTGCTAAAACTGTATTCCCCAGACTCCTGGAATCTATTTGGAATCATATAACAAGTTTTTGCAAATGAAAAGCAGGTGGCAGTAGTATGCTATTTCTGGATCGAGGCATTTAAAAGTGGGTGTGATTCATGTTCATTCTCCACACTTGGCTGCCAAATGGATGGTGTAATGGCAGTCTTGATACCATTTGTTTAGGATGTAGCTACACAGACTTCCATCACCTTTGCAGAAGAACCACATGACCAGACTTTGTATGAATGAGAATTAAACCATTATTGTGTTAAACCCCTCAGTTTTGTCTGTGACAAGAATGACTGGGCCACTACAAATATTGTGCCCGTAATACATGAATGCGCTGTGTTCTTCTTTGACTGGTTCTTTCTCCCATTTTCACACATTTGTCTTCTGTCAACTTACATATTGTAAGTTCCTTCAGAGTAGGAGCTATGTACCATATTTCCTCTCTGGCCCTAGGAAGTTGTATGGAACATGGAAGTATCTAGCAATGTTTGCTCAATAAATGAGTGAATGCATATTTTCCACTTTTTTTTTGCTAATCTTTTTATTTTCCTTTTATTAATCCATGAAAACAACAGATTTATTGATAGTGGCAGAGTCTGGGAGTTAACTCTAGCTTTTGTCACAGGTGACTTCTAAATGGTAAAGTACTGTAAGGCATCAGAATGCAGTAATTTGAAAATGTGGAACTAACAGGGAAGACCATGGGCTTAAGTGACCATTTTCCTGACAATTTCTTACTTAATGCGTAAGTTGCATTTCATTGGAGACCCTTAACAAGACAACTGAGCCCTCGATACCTCATGAGTGGCAAAAGGTAAAAGTAGTTAGGACATTTAGAACCCAGCACCAATATAGTTGATTTATAATGTTGTGTTAGTTTCAGGTGTACAGCAAAGTGATTCAGTTACACACACACACACATATATATTCTTTTCTTTTCTAGATTCTTTTCCATTATAGGTTATCACAAGATATTGAGTATAGTTCCCTGTTCTATAGAGTAGGTCCTTGTTGGTTATCTATTTTATTTATGGTAGTATGTACGCCATAATCCTAATTTGTCTCCCCCTTTTCCCCTTTGGTAGCCATAAGTTTGTTTTCTATGTCTGTGAGTCTACTTCTGTTTTGTAAATAAGTTCATTTGTATCATTTTTTTAGATTCCAAATATAAGCAATATCATATGATATCTTCTCTGTCTGACTTCACTTAGTATGATAATCCCTAGGGCCATGCATGTTGCTGCAAATGGCATTATTTCATTCTTTTTTATGGCTGAGTAATATTCCATTGTCTCTATATACCACAGCTTCTTTATCCATTCATCATCTGTTGATGGACACTTAGGTTGCTTCCATGTTTTGTCTATTGTAAATAGTGCTGCTACAAACATTGGGGTGCATGCATCTTTTTGAATTAGAGTTTTCTCCAGATATATGCCCAGGATTGAGATTGCTGGATCATATGGTAACTCTATTTTTAGTTTTTTTAAGGAACCTCCATACTGTTTTCCATAGTGGCTGCACCAGTTTACATTCCCACCAACAGTGTAGGAGGGTTCCCTTTTCTCCACACCCTCTGCAGCATTTATTATTTGTAGACTTTTTAATGATGGCCATTCTGACAGGTGTGAGGTGATACCTCATTGTAGTTTTGATTTGCATTTCTCTAATAATTAGCTATGTTGAGCATCTTTTCATGTGCCTTTTGACCATCTGTATGGCCTCTTTGGAGAAATGTCTATTTAGATCTTCTGCCCGTTTTTTGATTGGGTTGTGTTTTTTTTTATATATGTATATTAAACTGTATGAGCTCTTTGTATATTTTGGAAATTAAGCCTGTTGGCAAATATTTTCTCCCATTTCATAGGTTGTCTTTCAAACTCATTTTCATTAAACAAAAAGCTATATTTTTCCTCTTGTCATCTTTCTCTAATCTGCACTAAATATCTGGCGTTAAATGGAATGACTAATGTGGAGCTCCTGAAAATGACCACAGTTGATGTTTGGGCTCATTTCAATAACAACAGAGCATATTGAGGACTTTTTTTCTTTTATAAAAGGAAGAACAACAACAATATTCACATTAAGTTTAGGATCATCTACATTTAGTTATCTCCAGTATAAGTGATTCCTCTATTTAAATGCCATTAGGGAATTCCCTGGCAGTCCAGTGGTTAGGACTCTGTGCTTTCACTGCCGAGGGCCGGATTCAGTCCCTGGTAGGGGAACTAAGATTCTGCAAGCCATGCAGCATGGCCAAAAACAAAACAAAACAAAACAAACGAACAAACAAAAAGCCCATTAAATATCATGATCCATCACTTAATTTCTTTTTCACACTAGCAGGAAAACTTTAGCTTCTCCTTAAAGCTGAAACAAAGAAAAAAATAGCATATATATATATATATATATATATATATATATATATATATGTATGTATGTATGTATGTATGTATGTATGTATTTGTGGACACACACACATTTTAGTATGTATTTAAGCAGTAGGCTCTATAGACAACACAGAGGTTGGGGGTAACTGGCACACTGTGTAGCCAGCTAATCAGTGCATTGGAAATTTGTGTTCACCCTCCAAGCTAGGAGGTAAGGTGGAAAAAACAGGAAGCTGTTATGATTAGCCATTCCTGTATAGTTTGGGCAAAACATTCCTGTAACTCTCAGATGAGAAAGAAAAAGAATCAGGAAAGAGAAGCATATAAAGAAAGGAATACGGAGGCAATCCAGTGCAATACCCAATGTTTCTTGCTCATTCATTCCAGTCCAGTGACTGTTGCTTTCATGCTTGTTCAGCCCTTCTCTCCCTGATGAAGGCTGCTTGTCTGGTATTGGTGATGACCATGTAGTAATTCTGACTAATAGTCTCTAGAGCTGTTTCCTTCAGGTTAGGGATGACAAGAAACAGCAGGGAGATTTATCAAGACTGGAGTAGAGGGAATAAGAAAGATGGATTTGAGCACAAAAGACAGAAAGGGGGAGAGCAGTCTGAAAAAGGATGCTCACAATGTTTAAGACTGATGGATGTTACAGATCACTGGATTCTAGCCCTTTGTCTCCATTTGTGGAAACTGAGACACAAAAGTAATAAAGGGATTGCTGAAGGCCACAAGAATTTTTGTAGATTTGATATGTATTTCATTACTTTAAGTTACTAATAAAACTGTGGCAGAGAACTGTGGTGGTGATCCCATGGTAGTTTCCACATAGCCAGTGATTCTACCACTAAGGAAGAGTTTCACTCTTCAAAATATTCTTTTTCTGTGTTCACTCAAATATTCTTACTTTCTCTTTCCAACTCTCAATGATCTATTCTGAGTAATTCTGCTTAATAGAACCATCATTCTAAAGGGCTACTTTTGCTTAAGGCATCATCAGAATGCTACAAAACTGCCTCATTCCTGAACATTATTTTACTTTTCTATACTTGAGAAAAAGCCATTTGAAACAAATATATATATATAGATAGACAGATAGATAGATAGATAGATATAGATATAGATACATAACTGTGGTGATTTGGGGTTGCTTTTGGCTCTCAAAATCACATTGAAAATGTTGTTCTTCAAATACTGCTGGAAAACCAGATCTGTGTGAATTAGTACCAGGGTACCACCTCTGGCATCTGTACTACCACAATCATTTCTCTACCCTGAGTGACACAAAACTGGACAGGGTTGAAAACTGGGACTCCCAGGCCAACCCCATGGTGCATGGCTTCCTTCTCTATATCTGCCTACTTTGATGGGCACAGTTAAACCTGTTTGTTTCCCCTCTATCGAGATCCAGTCGTTCCAGTATCTGGCGTCTGAACACTTTAATCCTTCCTAATGATGACAATCCAACGATTTCTCTATGCCCACTGGCTATGGAATTCTAGTCAAACTCCTCAGTGCTGTTCAGACTCTAGTTCTAACAGAGATTTTGATTCTGACACTTGCATTCATTGCCCTTGATATTGGCCTTTGTTGTCTTTTACCTCTTTTGGGTGACAAAATTTTGGGAAAAGCTTACTCTGTTTTCTTTTACCAAGATCCTTTATCACTGATACCTTAAAACTTCTTAAACTGTACTGATGGTATAATTTTTCATTTCAACATATGGCCCCACTATTCTCTATCTAATTGGAAAATAGAAAGCTCCCCTAGTTGCACTGTGATTCCCGATACTAAGTTCTCGAGAGATTTGTTAAACCATTGAGTTTAATTGAAATAGTTGGTTCCTGGTCTAATAATCATGAATTATTTAAAGTGTTCTAAGACCATATATTCACTAGCTGTAAAGGAAAAACAGAGAGGTATACCTGCAATACCAGAATGAAATATGAGTTTAAATCAAATAGTGCTAAAATAGTCACTAACTTTTCTAATTTCATTCTTTATTTCACTGAGTAATTATTTTAAGAGAATCAACTATTAAAAGTTACTACATTACTAAATCTTAGATTTTTTTCTCTGACAGATTGATCATCTAAAGTGTAAATTTGGTATTGTGTATACAGAATAACACCTATACTGTACATTTACCTTGGTTATAACTAAAACAAAGAAGAAAGGCAAGGTTTATTCATTTTTAAAAAAAAATAAATTTATTTATTTATTTTTGGCTGCATTGGGTCTTGGTTGCTGCGTGCGGGCTTTTCTCTAGTTGCGTCGAGAGGGGGCTACTTTTCTTTGAGGTGTGCAGGCTTCTCATTGTGGTGGCTTCTCTTGTTGTTGAGTACAGGCTCTAGGCGCGCGGTCTTCACTAGTTGTGGCACAGGGTTCCCCCTCGCGCGCTCTAGAGCGCAGGCTCAGTAGTTGTGGCGCACGGGCTTAGTTGCTCCGCGGCATGTTGAATCTTCCAGGACCAGGGCTCAAACCCATGTCCCCCACATTGGCGGGCGGATTCTTAACCACTGTGCCACCAGGGAAGTCCCAAGATTTATTCTTAATATATTTAGTTTCTTTGAGGATAAGTAAAGAATATATTATTTGAAAACTTTTTGCATTCATAAACTTTTTTTGCATGTAAAAACCTTTTTTGCATTTTGATGAATAATTAATTGTTTGCGAGTTTTTGGAAGGTGTAAACTTTTAGGTGATCTTCAAACATGAAGCCAAAACTTTTAATAGTCTATTACGACTTCCAGTATCTCAGTCTCACAGCATTTGAAGACACAATTGCAGTGCTCATGACTCAGTTTTATAAAATATTCATGAAATTTTGATGATACTGTGAAGAATGACATTTTTGTTGTCTAAAACTGAATTGTGGTTCCTCTTAAAGACAGCTAAACTTTGTAAAATAAAGGGTCATTTCAGAAGTCCACTTTTAAAAATCATCAAAAAAGAATACAATTGATTATGGGAAGCATTGGGCCCAGGAGTGACAGACCCACACAAAAAAAGCGCTCTAATATCTCTACAGTAGTGAAAACCTATAACTGACAGAAGCTTATTTTTTACTTTGGACCACTGTATTTACCCATTTTTCTAGCCCAATGTTTATCAAAATGGTGACTTCGATAATTATGTATTCATTCTACTATCCATTAATTTTAAAATTATTGAAAGCTACAATAGGCCATTTCCCACGATAGCCAATATGAATATCGAAATGAATATGTCCTGGTTCATGTTTATGAGGAGTTCATAGTTTAAGGGAAGAGGCAGTTATGTGAAAAGATGAATTTACAATATATGATAAGTGCTATTGGAAGGTTTCTGTAGCAAATACTATGGCTGCCTATCCAACAGATATCTCTCTTTATCCCTTTCTTGTGATTAAACTCTGAGCAGATGTTGGGTAGAGATGCCTTGATCTCAGGTAAGAGTCAAATCTAGGATCCAGCGATGGCACATGTATTATCTTCTTATTTCAGCTGTAACTAATTACCATCATTTTAGTGGCTTAAAACAACTCAAAGTTATTATCTTACAGTTCCTGGGGTCAGGGGTCTGACAGAGGTGTCATCAAGGTATGGATTTCAATTCCTTTGAATATATACCCAGAAGTGGAATTGCTGGATCATATGGTAGTTCTATGTTTAAATTATTTGAGGAACCGCCATGCTATTTTCCATAATGGCTGTACCAATTTACATTCTCACCAACAAGGGATCTCCTTTCTCTACATCTTCATCAACACTTGTTATCTTTTGTCTTTTTGATAATAGTCGTTCTAAGAGATGTGAGGTAATATGTCATTGTGGTTTTGGTTTACATTTCCCTGATAATTTGTTAAGTTGAGCACCTTTTCATATACCTGTTGGCCATTAGTATGTCATTAATAGAGAAATGTCTTTTCAGGTCCTTTGTACTTTTTAAAATCAGGTTATTTATTTTCTTGCTATTGAGTTTCATGAATTCCTTACATACTTTGGATATTAATCTCTTATCAGATGTAGGATTTACAAATATTTTCTCTAATTCCATAGGTTGCCTTTCCATTCTGTGGTATTTTTCCTTTGCTGTGCAGAAGATTTTTAGTTTGATGCAATCCCATTTGTCTCTTTTTTGGTTTTGTTGCCCGTGCTTTTGGTGTCATATCCAAAAAAATCATGTCAAGAACTTTTTCCCATCTTTTCCTCTAATAGTTTTACTGATTCAGGTCTATATTTAAGTCTTCAATCCATTTTGAGTTGATTGTTGTATATGGTATGAGAAAATGGTCCGAATTCTTTCTTCTGCATGTGGATATCCAGTTTTCCCCCATGACATTTGTGTTCTTGACTCCTGTTGAAGATCGATTGAACATAGATGTATGGACTGATTGATTTTCTCTTTATTCTTTGTTCCATTGGTCTATATGTCTGTTTTTATGCCAGTGCCATACTGTTTTGACTGCTAAGCTTTGCAATATAGTTTGAAATCAGGAAGTGTGATGTCTCCAACTTTTTGTTCTTTCTCAGGACCACTGGCTACTCAGTGTCTTTTGTGGTTCCGTATGAATTTTAGGATTGTTTTTTCTATTTCTATGAAAAATGCCTTTGGAATTTTTTTATGGATTACATTGAACTTAATAGATGGCTTTAGGTAGTATGGACATTTTAACAATATTAACTATTCCAGTCCATGAGCATGAGATATTTTTTCCATTTATTTGTTTCTTCTTCAATTTCTTTCATCACTGTCTTATGGTTTTTAGTGTGTAGATCTTTCACCTCCTTGATTAAATTTTTTCACAAGTATTTTACTGTTTTTGATGTTATTGTGAATGGTATTGTTTTCTTTATTTTTTTTTGGATATTTTGCTGTTAGTGTATAGAAAAACAAGTGACTTTTGTTTGATGATTTTGTGACATGCCGTTTTACTGAATTAGTTTATTAGTTCTAGCAGTCTTTTTGTTGAGTCTTTAGGGTTTTCTGCATATATGATCATGCCATCTTTATACAGAGACACTTTTACTTCTTCCTTTCCAATTTGGGTGCCTTACATTTCTTTTCCTTGTCTAATTGTTCTGGCTAGGACTTCCAGTACTGTGCTGAATAGACATGGTAAGAGTGTCCATTCTTGCCTTGTCAAGATCATAGGGGGAATCTTTCAGTTTTTCCCCACTGATTATGATGTTAGATGTGGGTTTTTCATGACCTTTATTCTTTTGAGGTAAGTTCCTTCTATACCTATTTTGTTGAGAGTTTTAATCATGAATGGATGTTGATTTTTGTCAAATATTTCTTATGAATCTATTGAGATGATCATGTGTTTGTTTGTTTTTTTTTCATTTTGTTAATGTGGTGTGTCACATTGATTGATTTGTGGATGTTCAACCTTCCTTGCATCCCAGGGATAAACCCCACTAAGTCATGGTATATGATCCTTCTAATATGTTGTTGAATTCAGTTTGCTAGTATTTTATTGGGGATTTTTGCATCTATGTTTATCATAGATATTGGTCTATAGTTTTCTTTCCTTGCAGTGTCTTTGTCTTGTTTTGGTATTGGGGTGGTGCTGACTTCATCAAATGAGTTTATTAGTATTCACTCTTCTTCTGTTTCTTTAAAGAGTTTAATAAGGATTAGTATTAATTCTTCTTTGAATGTTTGATAGAATTCACCCATGAAGCTATTTGGTCCTTTGCTTTTCTTTATTGTAGGGTTTTTGATTATTGATTCAGTCTTCTTATTTGTTATTGGTCAATTTGGGTTTTACATTTCTTCTTTATTCAGTTTTTGTAGGTTGTATATCTCTAGGAATTTATGCACTTCTTCTAGGTTGTCCAATTTGTTGGCGTATAATTGTTCATAATAATCCTTTATGATCCTTTTTATTTCTGAGACATCTGTGGTAACATCTCCTCTTTCATGTTTTTATTTTATTTATTCGAATCTTCTTTTTCTTAATTATTCTAGCTAAAGGTTTTCCAATTTTACTTTTCAAAAAAAGTCAACTCTTAGTTTTGTTGATTTTTTTCTATTTGTATTCTCTATTTGTTTTACTTTTGCTCTCTCCATTTGATTTATTATGATTCTTTCTTTCTTCTAACTTTGGGTTTAGTTTGTTCTTTTTTTCCAGTTCCTTGAGGTGTAAAGTTAGGTTGCTTATTTGAGATCTTTCTTCTTTATTAATGTAGGCATTTATTGTTATGAACTTCCTTCTTAGTACTGCTTTTGCTGCATCCCATAAGTTTTGGTATGTTGTGTTTTTTCACTTTTTAATTTCTCTCTTGATTTCTTCTCTGACCCATTGGTTGTTCAAGAGTGAGTTGTTTAGTTTCCACATATTTGTGAATTTTTTCCATTTTATTATTGTTGTTTTCTGATTTCATTTCATTTTGCTCAGAAAATATCCTTGGAATGATTTTAATCTTCTTGAATTTGTAAAGACTTCATTTGTGATCTAACATGTCATCTATCCTGGAGAATGTCCAGTGTGCACTTGAGAAGAATGTGTATTCTTCTCCTGTTGGGTGGAAAATTCTGTATATGTTTGTCACGTTCATTTGGTCTATAATTTGTTCAAGTCAGCTGGTTCTTTATTGATTTTCAGTCTTGATGTTCCATCCATTATTGTAAGTGGGATATAGAAGTCCTCCACTATTATTGTATTGCTGTTAATTGCATGCCTGTTGTGTTAGTATGAGTGTAGCAGCAGCGGCACCAGGAAAAAGAGTGGAGGACTGGCATCTCCAGCCAGAGGAGGACACCGTGGCGTGGACTTCAGGCAAGCTCCATCAGCTGGGGTCAGCATCATCAAAGACTGAGAGGAGGTCTTGAATGATAAAAACTATAAGTGTCCACAGCATTGCTGAGTTCCTAGGTGGGAAAGGGTGCTAGCACCCTCCTGGTCTCTTTATTCTCCATGAGGGGAGGTCGTGGCCAATGTGATACTTCTTGGCCCCAAGCTGGGCTGGGCTGTGAGATAGGATGACATAGGTAAAATGATTCCTATTCTTTCCTATGTGGACATCCTCAGTTTTTGTGCTCCCTGGGTTGCTGCAGCTTCTTCATTGTACTCCAGAACTCTCCCAGGGTTATTTCATTGGTGGGTAATTGTTAAGTTTTTAAAAAAATATTTATTTATTTGGCTGCACCGGGTCTTAATTGCTGCACGTGGGATCCTTGTTGCAGCATGCGGGATCTTTTTAGTTGCGGCATGTGGGATCTTTTAGTTGTGGCATGTGGGATCTTTAGTTGTGACATGCGGATCTTTTAAGTTGAGGCATGTGGGATCTTTTTATTTGCGGCATGCAAACTCTTAGTTGCGGCATGTGGGATCTAGTTCCCTGACCAGAGATCGCACCTGGGCCCCCTGCATTGGGAGCACAGAGTCTTAGCCACTGGACCACCAGGGAAATCCCAGTAATTGTTAAATTTTTTTTTTTTTTTTTTTTTTTTTTTTTGCGGTACGCGGGCCTCTCACTGTCGTGGCCTCTCCCGTTGCGGAGCACAGGCTCCGGACGTGCAGGCTCAGCAGCCATGGTTCATGGGCCCAGCCACTCCGCGGCATGTGGGATCTTCCCAGACCGGTGCACGAACCCGTGTTCCCTGCGTCGGCAGGTGGACTCTCAACCACTGCGCCACCAGGGAAGCCCTGTTAAATATTTTTCTGAGGGGGGACAAGGGCTGGGAGCTCCTACTCTGCCATCTTGCTGACATCACCCAACATGCTGTTTTGTTTTTGTTTTTGTTTTAATATTTATTTATTTATTTATCTATTTATTTTGGTGCACCAGGTCTTAGTTGCGGCACACAGGGTCTTTACTGCCACATGCGGGACCTTCATTGCAGCATGTGAGATCTTTAGTTGCGGCATGCAGGCTCTTAGTTGCGGCACTCAGGATCTAGTTCCCTGACCAGGGATCGAACCCGGGCCCCCTACGTTTGAAGTGCAGAGTCTCAACTGCTGGACCACCAGGGAAGTCCCCAACATGCTGTTTTTAAATGCAGCTTTGTTTTTAGCTGAAGACATTCAGATTCTTATTTGTACTATTGCCTTGGCCTCCTAATGTCTTTCCTCCTTGGGTCATTCCAGCTCTCTACTGATGTCAGATTTATCTTTCCAAATGGAAAAACTGATCATGCCTTTGCCTGAAGTGATTTCCCAAATGAATGAAATTCAGACTCCTTAGCCTTACTTACAAGGCTTATTCCTTGGGCCTCATCACTTGCAGCTCCCCAATTTTCATTCTGAGAGTTGAGTCTCTGCCAAGTCCCCTGCACTGTTTGCAGGTTAAATGTGCTTTTCCCTCTTCCTGGAGTTTCCTTTTCCCTTTCTTTCCTGTGTATTCCTTCGCATTTCAAAAATCAACTCAAATATAATTTTTCTCAACAAAGATATTGATGAGTACATCAGGAAAGCATGGCATGGCCTTTGCTGTGGTCCCATAGCATCCTCATACACACAGCCATTGCAGTCCCAGTTGAGTGTATTTATTTGTGTTTCTTCTTCTCTATATTGGAAATGTCCTGAGAACACATATTGTATCCTCACACCTGGGTCAATTTTTGGAAAATACCAGGTATTCATTGAATAATTCTGACAAAAGTAATTGAATCAGTCCACCTGTGTATCTTCCAAGAACTTCTGCTTTGGACCCAGAAACATAAACTTGGGAAATACATTATGTATTTTAATCTGAATTTCTTCTGCACTCATGAAGATCATTTACACTTTGGAGATCTAGTCCAATTGTAACATCTTTATTCCTCTACAGTGGAAACAGTAAATGTTTCCACAAAGAGTTCCTTTTACAACTTTGTCCCCATTTTCATTTTAATGTTGAGAATGGATTTAGTTTCGAAGAAAAATGAGTTCAAACTCATTTGGTTAAATCATGGTTCCCCAAGCTGAATTGATACATGATGTATTCAGAATCTGAGTCATGCCCTGAGAAGTAGGTCTAAAATAAAGCCTATAATCCTTAAAACTAAGCAATGTAAGAGTTTGGGATTTTTATGAATTCTAGAGACATGGGGCACTGATTAAATTCTAACTCCACCAGTGTTTTAGATGCTAAACCAAGTTTTATATGGTAAGTGTTCAAGAGAGTTGTCAATAAGAAATATACTATTCCATCTCCTTCCTCACCTTTACTTTCTTTATTTCCTAACACTGAGGTAAAGAAATGAAAAATAAGGGATAAAGAGCAAAGAGTAGTGGGAAATTGCTTTGGCAGAGTAAGCACCTGGGATGATTCAGTGCTTCAGCTCAAGTTATGCAGGTTTCAGAAGTGCATAAATTTGGGAAATAAAGATTTTACAGAAGTGCTAAGGTTCTTGAGGAGTAGAACTGAACTCTTATTTAATATTCCAGTAATAAGTAGCATGTGTAACCCCATCAGAATTTGGGAATATAAGACTAAGACCAGTTACAACACTAAATACTATAATAGCATGAAGACCTCACTGATGGGCTTGTGAGAGCTCTTTAAAGGACTGCTGTGTCTCCCCACCGCCTCACTGCAGAGTGAAAATCAATAGAAAATGGCCCTTCAGCATGCACTTTACTGAATATTAAATAACAAATACTCCCAATGCTGGCAGTGAGTGAGCCGCATTGATTTTTTCTCCTGACTCCACTGGCATCCTGCTAATGACGCCTGCCTCTGTGGACTTCTACTGCACGTGCTAATATCCACCACGGGAAAGATGCATCATATCAGAACACCTAGCTCTGAGAGCAGTTTGTGGACAAAGGACATGTGCTCTTAGAACCATAGCCCCTATTAAAACATCTGACTTAGGAAAGAATCACACCTGCCACAAATTCATATCTTGTCAAAGTGAGTTTGCATCTTTGGAGGTCTGTGATATGTCACATCTATTCAGATCTATGTCCATTATAGAAACACAAACTACTGGAATAGATGATTATGAAGGGATAGTCCTCAACGAGGCTTTTCTACTTGCAAACTGTTGTATAAAGCAGTGATTCTCAAACTTGGCTGCACATTGGAATCACCTGCAGAGTTTATAAAACTCTGGTGAGGGAATTCCCTGGCGGTCTAGTGGTTAGGACTCTGTGCTCACACTGCTGAGGGCCCAGGTTCAATTCCCTGGTTGGGGAACTAAGATCCCACATCCCACTAGCTGTGAAGTGCAGCCAAAAACAAACAAACAAACAAAAGCAACAAAAAACCAAAATTCTGATGACTGGACCCAACATCCAGGGATTCTAATTTAATGGTTTGGATCGTGGCCTTAGCATCTGGATTTTTAACTATTTTCCAAGTGATTCTAATGGGCAGTCAAGGTCGAACACTACTGATGTAGAGTATGTGCTCTAGTTCAAGTCTAGAGAAGGCATTCTTCCATCGCATTAGTCACTGATTACGATTATATTTGTTTGTGCCCTGGCTCCCTCACGCTCACATTCACATGCTTGATATGCTTACCCCGCTTCTGGTACTGATAGTGCGTGTGTGCATGCATGTGTGTGTGCGCATGTGCATGTGTGTGTATGTGTGTGTGTGTTTAGGGGAGGGGCGTGTGTACCACCAGAATTTGAAAAGGAGCTAGTCATTTAGAGTATTTTGCTTTGTTTATACTTAACTTGATACTTTTCTGGAAACTTAAAATGAGCGTAGACTGTTACAGAAAAAGTTGGTGACAGATGGTCACCTCTTTAGACTGTTTATTGATATAAAACTGGAATTGATTGTCAGCTTGAACAGTGAGTAGGCTCATCATTTAAAATAAATGGTTTGGGATAGCAAGAAGTGCTTGGTCTACTTCCTGGAATTCACGATCTGGGTGCTCAGTCAACTACAGAGGAAGGTGGCTTAGAGGGGTAGAGAGACCCTTCCTACCTATTTCCAGTACCGTCTGACCTGCTTTTCCTAGAATCAAAATATATACTGACTCTCATGAGGCCATAAGAGGGTCACAAATGAATCAGATGATTGTTCCAAAACCAAATAGATTGGGATGGGGTGTGGGTGGGGAAGGAACACAGTAGTCTAGCACCACTGCTGTACTGCACACAGAGACACACCATGCTGCCTGGGTCATTGTGAGCTGTGGGTGAAGAATGGAAATAGAGGGCTAGGGTCATCCAAGGACACTCCATAGGCCTCCTCAAGCAGATACATAATTCTTCTTGATGCTCCTCAGTTTCTCATTCCAACTCCTTTCCCTCATCTTCTCTCATTCAGCATTTGGCTTTTTATGCTTTCACTTGCCCCAAAGCTGAAAGTACTATATCCAATGAGTAGAGTCAGCCATGGAGCACGTTAACATTTGAGAATATTCCTGATCCACCTTTATTTAATTAAATCACTAATAAATTGCTTGCCATCGTATATGTTTATAGCAGGTAAAAAGTGAAGAAGGGGCCGTATGAAACCCAACTGTTCAAAACCATCCACATGAATAGTCTTTCCACAAATGGAGTCTTTGTGGAGAAAATCCACTGATTTTTGACGAAAGCAGTAGTTATTTTCTTAGCTGTGTTACATGTAGTATATACTATAACCCCCTGCATGGATAAAGAAATGAATGTTAGAATGTTACTGATAAGTTACTGATTAGTTCTAAGAAAAACTAGAAAAGAATGAAGCATATACCAGGATACCTGTATTTACATGGTACTGACCAAGAAGCCTGAATTTATGATTCAGTCTTAAAGGGAAGATAAGTTTGACTGAAATGCCCCCATCTCAAAATATAATAACTCAGAGAACAGGTAGTTCTGTACACATTTCTGTTGCTATGATCCTTCCCTTATATCACTTATTTGCAACACATAGCCAGATACAGCCATTTCTGAAAAGGTGCCTGAATTTACCTCGCCTGAGATTAAGGAAATTGTCAATAGAAAATTCATCTGATGTGTGATTTCTGTAACTCATATCAACATAAACCATGACTCCCACACTCACACATGTACAGGATTTAGGCTGAAGTATAACAGCAAATTAATAAGGATGCCCTGACATAGATTGTTGGCCATTAACATTTGCTGATTTATCATTTCATGTTCTACCATATGAATCAGTTCCAATAAATGGCACTGGGTCTCAAAGCCGGCCTCAGTCATATATGTTCTTAGCTTTAGTTGAGGAGTTATGTAATTACAAAAAGTGAATTTTATTGGGTTAGCCAAAAGGTTCATTCCGTTTTTTTCCTTAAGATGGCTCTAGTAGCACTTAGTCGTCTTTAACTTCGTTCAAAACAATTTTGTTAGATTGTATGTGACAGCTGTCATATCAGTGTGCATTTAAGAAAGACATATCAAATTGGTGAATTTTTGTGTAGCCATTTTAATATTGAAGATGGAAGAAAACAAGCAACATTTTCGGCATATTATGCCTTATTATTTCAAGAAAGGTAAAAATGCAACTGAAACACACAAAAAACGATTTGTGCGGTATATGGAGAAGGTGCTGTGAGTGATCGAATGTGTCAAAAGTGGTTTGTGAAGTTTCGTGCTGGAGATTTCTCACTGGACGATGCTCCACGGTCGGGTGGACCAGTTGAAGTGGATAGCGATCAAATCGAGACATTAATTGAGAACAATAAGCATTGTACCATGCAGGAGATAGCTGACATACTCAAAATATCCAGATCAGATGCTAAAAATCATTTGTACCTGCTTGGTTTTGTGAATCGCTTTGATGTTTGGGTTCCACATAAGTTAAGTGAAAAAAACCTTCTTGACCCCATATTTACTCACGGGATTCTCTACTGAAACGTAATGAAAACGTTCTGTTTTTAAAACCAATTGTGGCGGGTGATGAAAAGTGGATACTGTACAATAGTGGGGAACAGAAGAGATCATGGGGCAAGCGAAATGAACCGCCACCAACCCCACCAAAGGCTGGTCTTCATCCAAAGAAAGTGATGTTGTGTGTATGGTGGGTTTGGAAGGGAGTCCTCTATGATGAGCTCCTTCCAGAAAACCAAACGATTAAATCCAGCAAGTACTGCTCCCAATTAGACCAACTGAAAGCAGCACTTGATGAAAAGTGTCCAGAATTAGTCAACAGAAAATGCATAATCTTCCTTCAGGATAACACAAGAACACATGTTTCTTTGATGACCAGGCAAAAACTGTTATAGCTTGGATGGGAGGTTCTGATTCATCTGCCATATTCACCAGACATTGCACCTTTCATTTATTTCGGTCTTTACAAGATTCTCTTAATGGAAAAAATTTCAGTTCCCTGGAAGACTGTAAAAGGCACCTGGAACAGTTCTTTGCTCAAAAAGGTAAAAAGTTTTGGGAAGATGGAATTATGAAGTTGCCTGAAAAATGGCAGAAGGTAGTGGAACAAAAGGGTGAATACATTGTTCAATAAAGTTCTTGGTGAAAATGAAAAATGTGTCTTTTGTTTTTACTTAAAAACCTAACGCACTTTTTGGCCAACCCGATATGAAAATAAATCTGAATTTCTTCCCTAACCTAAACCATAAGAATTAAGTCATCTTTAGGAATTATGAAGCTAGATAAGGTGGTTCCCGATACTTTAATTTTTAAATGTTGGGAGGGGGTAACCTTTAGTAAGCATATGCAGAAAGGAGTATTTGGGACCTGGCTAGGGTGAAATTACCTAGCAGTGTTATGAATGTGTCAAACACTAATGGAAAGATGAAAGTAAACATGGAGAAAAGTTGATGTCACACCCAGGAAGTTTGGGAGCATATATAGCAGGAGAAACAGTAATAAAAAGAAATTATGATATAATGAAAAGTAATGAGTTGTTTAGGCAAAAGAAATAAAAAATATGGAGTTAGGAGTGAGGTAGGAACAGATAAGAAAATAGTTTGTTCATTTAATCTTTGAACTACTGCTCTGTGTCAAGCTCTGTATTAAGTCTTCAGCAAAGCTAAAGAACAAGAAAGTTATGGTCTCTGTCCACAAATCCTTGAGTGAGTCTTTTATTTGGGCTCCTGCTTAGAGTATCTCTTAAAATCCAACCTGGTCAATGCATTAGAATCACAAAACCTGACTCTTTCAAGAGACAAGGTGCCTATGGGTCACCGTGCAAGAATTTTTCTAAAGGTGAATTGGCAAAAGTAGTCCCATTGGTGACATCCCTTCTAGAGGTATTACACTTCTTTTTTGTTGTGCTTGTTGCTGTTGATTTTATATACCCCTTGAGAACTCACCAGGCGAGAAAGTAGAGGAAACACATTTTCTTTACTACACTACAGCATCCAAGGGGAATTCCCCTGATACAATCCTGAGACAACCTTGCAAAAGGAATCTCCTTAGTTGGAAAAAAATATTATATTAGATAAGAAAAAGGGATACTACATATATTCAAGGTTACAGTGTTCATATCTTTCTAGAAGGTTTGGTCCTCATGAGGTCCCATTATTGCTAATTTGAATAATTTTAGGAAGCTGAAAGCCTAGTACGAGATATAACAATAAAATATTGTATTTTTGTTGTTGTTGTTTTGTTTTGTTTTGTTTTTGTGGTACTCAGGCCTCTCACTGCTGTGGCCTCTCCCGTTGTGGAGCACAGGCTCCGGACGCGCAGGCTCAGCGGCCATGGCTCACGGGCCCAGCCGCTCCGTGGCATGTGGGATCTTCCCGGACCAGGGCACGAACCCGTGTCCCCTGCATCGGCAGGCGGACTCTCAACCACTGCGCCACCAGGGAAGCCCAAAATATTGCATTTTTAAGTCTTATTCTTTCATCCATTCCTTTAATTTTTTTTTTTTTTCTTCAAGGAAATTGGAACAGTACTCTGTTTGAAAATAAACTCCCATGGTGAAGTGAAGCTCTTGGAAAAACCCAATAAATCTAGAGTATCGGTGGTGTTATCTGGGCAGTTAGCCAGTCCCTCGTAGGGTATTTAAACTTACATTGCATGCAGAGATAACCCCAGATGGTCCAATTTCCCATCTGGCTTAAGCCACCCAAATTCTTTCCAAAGGCAAACACTTGGTATCCTCAAGCTTGACGTGCCAAAAGACAAAATGTGAGATGAGAGTAGTAAAAAAAAGAATGAAAAGTTCCTTTAAGGGCATATTTCTTAAGGCACCAAAAAAAATTGAGAGTTTGCATTGTGATTAAATTGCTAGTATTCATTTGGTTTACCAATGAATATTGACTGATAATCATTCTAGTCACTGTGTGCTCCTCAATTTAATAGTGAATATCCATCACTCTCTTACCAAAATTTCATTCAGCTGCACACACTGAGATCACTCATACTGTAGGCTCAAGCCACAT
>NW_006773959.1:109743-148191 GCF_000442215.2 Lipotes vexillifer | reverse complement strand
TTTTTTTTTTTTTTTTTTTTTTTTTTTTTTTTTTGGCTGCATCTGGTCTTAGTTGCGGTACTTGGGATCTTTGTTGTAGCATGCGGATCTTTCATTGCAGCGTGTGGGCTTCTCTCTAGTTGTGGTGCACAGGCTCCAGGGTGCGTAGGCTCTGTAGTTTGTGGTACACGGGCTCTCTAGTGGAGGCACGTGGGCTTAGTTGCCCCGCGGCATGTGGGATCTTAATTCCCCAACCAGGGATGGATTCTTTACCACTAAGTCCCTAACTTCTGATCTTAATTAGATCTTGACCAAGGCTCGTAACATATTAGCTTCATACCCAGATCTGGCAGTCATACTCCTCAAAGCCTTGCATCTGACGTGCCAAGGGTTTGCCAAGCTTCCAGCTCCCTACTTTTTTTTTTTTTTTTTTTACGGTACGCGGGCCTCTCACTGTTGTGGCCTCTCCCGTTGTGGAGCACAGGCTCCAGACACACAGGCTCAGCGGCCATGGCTCACGGGCCCAGCCGCTCCGCGGCATGTGGGATCTTCCCAGACCGGGGCACGAACCCACGTCCCCTGCATCGGCGGGCGGACTCTCAACCACTGCGCCACCGGGGAAGCCCCCGCTCCCTACTTTTGAGTTTTGTAGACAAGAGGTGGCTTCTTTCTGGTTTTCTATTTTGCATGCTAGTTTCCCTTTCTTCAGTTAAGCCCTGATGGACCTTAATTATTTTTTATGAAGAACTTTGATTTTAATAAGCAATGATATTTTATAGATAAATCTGCAAATCAGAAAAATCAGAAATCTTTTCCATAAATACATCGTTAAGAAAAATCTGTCTGGATGGCTTCCTGTTTTTCCTTTAATTGAAGTATAGTTGATTTACAATATTGTATTAGTTTCAGATGTACAGAAAAATGATTCGGTTATGCATATACATGTATATATCTATTGTATTCTTTTCAGTTCTTTTCCATTATAGTTTATTATAAAATATTGAATATAGTTCCCGGTGATGTACAGAAAATCCTTGTTGTTTATCTGTTTGGTAGATGGTAGTGTGCATCTTTTAGTCCTATACTCCCAATTTATCCCTCCCCACCTTCCCCTTTGGTAACCATGTTTGTTTTCTTTGTCTGTGAATCTGTTTCTATTTTGTAAATAAGTTCATTTGTACTGTTTTTTAGATAATGGACCTTAATTCTAATCCCTCACAGATAGCTGTTCAGTGCGGCTCCTCTTCACAACCCGCCCACCTCAATCATTAGTGAAGAGCTGCTGAGACACAGGAAGGGATGCTTAGGCCATTCTGGACTCCTGAGGTCTCCTGCAATGTCTTATGGAGTGACAGCCTATAGACACCCTCAGCAGCCTTTTGATGGGCAGATCTGAAAAAGCACCTCACAAAAGACCCAGACAAGAGGACAACCCCTTTCCATCCCCACCCTTGGTCTGTGAAGCACCCAGGGGCAGTATATAGGACTAAAGTTTTTTACACTGTACGTAATTTGCTTCAGTTCCTCATTACTGAGTTTTTCCCTTCTCCTTTTCCCTGCTTCTGCTTAACTTCTTCAAGATATATTCTTGATTTTTTTTTGTACCTCCAAACTTCTATTCTCCTGCTTCCTCAGTTTTGGCTTAGTTTTCCCTTCTGGTACAGAGCTTCAAGAATTAGAACTAATAGTAGTGACACACCGTTTGGCATGCAGCAAGCCCTACCTTCTCTTACTCCTACCATCAGAGGTCATTTCCTTCACAGGAAGCTCTGGTTAGCAGACTGTGGGCAGAGACAGTTCTACTCGTTGGAGAAATTGAAGCTTAATTAGGGCAAGCTTGATAGAAAAATTATAAAATATTAATGGTTGGACTAAAATATTATTAATCCTTCTAAAGGATTCTAGATTCTATAATTCTAAGTACAGAATTGTATTCTTAAAATAAATGGATGAAGATGTTTTCTGGGGATAATGTGGGAATTGTACCCATAAATTTGGGGTGATCATTCAAAAGTGAGGACACATATAACACTGAATTTTGGGTGAAAATGTTGAAGATTAGTCAGAAATTTGTATCTAACCCTGGGGTGCTCCTGAATTGTTGTGAGCAAGTACAGTATATCTGAAATAGAAAATGGAAAAGGATTTAAAATTTAGGGCTTGCTATGCTTTGGTTTAGAGAAAGTCAGAGTCAAGGCTTAGACAAGGGGCTTGGCATGAGATCTATCATTGCCACAAAGAAAGATGACTAGATATAGCAATTGGCTATTCATTGGATGGAAAGAAATTAAAATGTAAAGATCATCTCAGGGCTTGAGAATTTAGGATATCTGGTTGTGAATGATTCCTTGAAGATTGTGGGGAGTATATAGATAGGAGATTCTGAACATGCTCCTTTCGAAAAATTTCCCTCTAAATACATTTAATGTGTTCTCTCTTTGTGGCAGTTGTTACTGATTATCTTAAAATCTGCATGCCACTAATGATAGTACAATTTACATAGTTTATATTTTCTATTCGCTTATAAACACTGTAGGATGAATGGAAGTGTCAGATTCCCAGAAGGAGAAAAAGCCTCCCTCAAATGACGAAACTGACTACAATCAGATATTGCCTCATACCTTAGGATGGCTACTATTAACATTAAAAAAAATATGTAAATAACAAATAACAGGTTTTGGTGAAGATGTGGTTAAATGGCAACCCTTGTGCACAGTTGGTGGGAATGTAATGATACAGCAGGTATGGAAAACAGCTCAAAAAATTAAGATTGCCATATGATCCAGCAATTACATTTCTGAATATACATCCAAAAAAATTGAAAGCAGGATCTCAAAGAGAGATTTACATACCCATGTTAATAGCAGCACTATTTACAATAGCCAAGAGGTAGAATGTCCATCCATGGATGTATGAATAAACAAAATGTTCACCCAGTAGCAAAGAAAGATTACCCCCACTCACCCTCCTCTTAACTGGGTTTTGAAACAGCTGTGAGCTACAAGCCTCAAGTTGTGTTTTGATGCATGCATAAGTCAGATGTCACACACACACACACACACACACACACACACACACACACACACAATTAAGGCAGTTCAGAGTGGTTAAGCTCTGGCTGTATCTCTAACTTTGGGACCTTAGCCATGTCACCTAATTGTTTAAAGTGTCCATATCCCCACTTGCAAAATGGAGATAATGATATATCTACATATGGAATTGGGTGAAAGGTAAATTAGTTAATACATTTAATACTTAAAACTGACCTGGCACAAAGAAAGCACTTAGCCATTATCATCATCATCATCATCATCATCATCAGTAGTAGTATTTGGGTAATTAAAAGATTAAAATACGGGGACTTCCCTGGTGGCACAGTGGTTAAGAATCCGCCTGCCAATGCAGGGGACACGGGTTCAATTCCTGGTCCAGGAAGATCCCACATGCCGCAGAGCAACTAAGCCCGTGTGCCACAACTATGAGCCTGCGCTCTAGAGCCCGCGAGCCACAACTACTGAAGCCCGTGTGCCTAGAGCCCATGCTCTGCAACAAAGAGAAGCCACCGCAATGAGAAGCCCGCGCACCACAATGAAGAGTAGCCCCCGCTCGCCGCAACTAGAGAAAGCCTGCATGCAGAAACGAAGACCCAATGCAGCCAAAAATAAATAAATAATTTTATATATTAAAAAAAAAGATGAAAATACATAAAGTATTAATAGTAACTCTGAGTAATGAAGTGATGAGGTTTTAGGATGTCTTTTAATTCTGTTTTTATGCTTGTAGCTTATCTAAATTCCATAATAATGTCTGTATAATCATAAAAACATCAGTTTGTTACTTTTTAAGGTACTAATAATTCTGAGGAGTAACTCATTAAATGATGAGGCCCTCTTAGACCCAAAGAGTTGGATAGATCATAGAGTTGGATCTATGATAACACCTAAAAGAGTCTGAATGATCATTTTAAAAGTATTTAATATTTGAATACTTTCCACATTGTGGAATGTGTAGAACAGCACAAAGAAAATGTTAAAAATCACAAAATCCAAAGACGGACACCATTACGTTTTTTGCTGTAATATAATTCCTAGGAGGCTCCTGTGAACCATATGCATCTGGGTTGTGTGGTGGTGACTAGACAGAGGCAGTGCTATCATCTCAGAACTTTCCCAGCCCCATCTCCCCAGAAATATCTCATCCAAGACCATCAACAACACTATGATAGATTCTTCAGACCAAAGAGGAAAATTCTTTCATGCTGCCCCTTTCTCAGACTTCTTTTTTTCAAATCACCTTTTCCTAATTCCACTTTCCCTCCCTCCCTACCTCTCTGTCTTCCCCACCTTGATCTCTCTCTCTCTCTTTCTCTCTCTCTAGTTTCTTACCTTTTTCTCCCTTCAATCTAAAGGAATAAGAACCTATTGTTAAGCAATTAAACATTCTCTTCCAGGTATTAAGTTAAATTTGAAATATGTTATTACGACACAGTATCTACAGGTGTGTGTGTGTGTGTGTGTGTGTGTGTGTGTGTGTGTGTGTGTGTGTGACTTCATTTCAGAGAACTTTAGGGAAACTACTGCTTATTGGTTGGAAAAACTGTCAGAAGAATTGAGGAGATTGGTGCTGCTGAAGTACAGATTTCATAGGTCAGGTCCTTTGAAAAATCTGTCCTCTGTTACAGTGAAATAAATACTACCCTAGAAGTGTTGGGCTACAGAACCTCAGGATATTGGAAGAGGGAACTAAATTGAGGCAGATCAGGCCAGAGAAGGGGTGGGGCACTGCTATAACTCTGGAGAGTGTCCTGCTCACTCTGAAGCCAGACTGATAGTTTCTCTTTACCAACAATAGACTGTGTGTAATAAGAATTAACATTTATGAAGAGGAAGAAGGGGAAATGCATTAGCACTCTGCTGTCTCAAAAGGCCGAAAAGGCATTTGATCAGATGATTGATTCTCATCTGTCATGAAAAGCTTTCTTATAAAGAAAAAAAGAATCTCACTATGTTTCTAATAGTAAAATGGCCGATTCTCATTTCCTGCCTAATGAATTATTTACATACTCCACCGAAGGCCATTTACACTCAATCTACACTTAGGCAGTGCTCCAGACTATGGTGTGCTCATTTATAGGAGACTCTCGCTCTGAATTCAATATATCCTCTTCGTTTACTCTGAAAGCGGTGGTGTGCTCCACCTCAGAGAGGAATGAAGATCCAGTTACGATCCATCTGCCCTTCTGTGATCACAGAGCAACGGGTGGAGTGAACTTTCGCAAGGATGCCATTATTCAATCAATGAAAATAGACAAAAAGGATAACTCAGGACCAAGAAGAAAGAGCCGTAGTAACTCGAAGGCAAGGCTGAGCCTCTTATCCCGTGGATCTTCGTATCTTCGAGTCCTGTAGCCATTTCCTCACTCTCCCCCCACATTCCTCCTCCCTGACCGGCTCCTCCGGGCACTAGAGCCCCCTGACCTAGTGAACTTCAGGAGAAATCGGTGGAGACGGTGGCCTTGAAACTGAGGATGCTGCTTTAATATCTTGGGAAATCTTCCAAGTGATTTGGTTATTATTTTTAGGCTTCCTTCTTTCCGAAGGCTTTATTGACAACATCTAGCTCATTCATATATAGAGTAGCAGGTTTTCCCCTCACAGAAAAGCGCTGTTTTCTCTCTCCGTGGTAGGTAGGAGGAAAGATGTATCTTGAAAGCCCGGCTGGTTCCTCCAGTCCTCTGCCCTCAGTACAGAGATGGACTGGGGGCCTTACAGTCACAGTAGAGGTAGCAGGCTTGGTCCCCAGCCAGAGGTCCCAGTGCAGCAAGGGTAAATACCAGTGAAATGGAGATCAGCTGCCTCTCAAATGTTCAAAATGCCTTGAGTTTCTCATTTCATGTTGCTGGCAGAGTTAACTTCCCCATTAACACGTCAGCTGTGAAAATGTATTTTTAGCTTCTCGAGCAACTGCTTGTGGACAGCTTTCCTCATTTTAGAGTGACATATCACTTCCAGTTATCAATTTGACATAGGAATTGAAATAAAATGTATCTCTGTGTGGAGTAAAGATGTGATGGTGAAACTAAAAGAGAATTATGGCAGCAACATGGATACTTTGTTGGATTAACACATTGCAATAATGAGTTATATAGTTCATTATAATTTTCTGAAAACCAGGACTTCCATAGAGGTAAAGCTGGGCAAACTTTAATGTGTCTAGGAATGCTAGCTAACTCTTTAGGATTTTGTTTTAAAATTCAATATTTCATTGTAAAACCCATCTTTATTAATCCAGTCAGTAGTTTCATATCAGTCAGTAGTTTCTGTATGATAATAATCCAAGTTTTGAGATTGTGTCTACAAAGTTTTGCAGTTTTGCATTTTATTATCAATAGTAAGTTGAATAATTTTCAGAAATCTCCTTCTTAGACTTGCTGGAATTTATGAGATAACTTTATAATGAAATATTTTTAAAATATTTATTGAGATATATATTTGTATAGAAAGGTGTATATATGCATAGTTTAAAGAATAATTAAAAGGTAGAAAAGAGTGTGAACCTCATATGTGTAAGAAAAGAGACCACCAACACATCAGATACCCTGTGTGAGTTCATTGCTTACTGTATCCCCTTCTCTTTCCACTAGAGTTACCTTCTGAGTCTTGAATTTCCTCCTTGCTTTTCCTTTTAGTTTTATGACATATGTACGAAATCATAAAGAATATACTGTTTAATTTAGCCTGAACGTTATATAAACAGAACAGAACTGGATGTTCCCTTTTGTGTCTTACTTCTTTTTTTCAAAATTGAATTGAATAATTTTTAATTGCCTATGTGTATATATGCACAGAGATAAAAGAAAATATTGCTTGGAAGATACGTATAAAAATTGTCTTTTGGTTACCTGAAATAATGAACATGTAAATTATATAGCTCTTTCTTTAATTATATTTCCCTGATTATTTGCTTCTCTTTAACAATTCCTTGTTTTGCAAAATTTGCTTATAAAATTCCTGACAGCTACAGTCTGTTTACATTGTAGCATAGCTTCTACACTGGTCGCCGCCAACTTATTTCATTCTTTCATTCACTGAAGAATCATTAATGAGAACATAAATTCAGTGTTAGCCTTATCAGCCAGTATACTTGTCGACTGAAAAAAAGAGCACAACCTAAAGGTTGAGAGTTATGTTTTATTTGGTGGACAAAAGTGAGGACTTAAGCCCAGAACACAGCATCTCAGATGACTCTGAGAGACTGCTCTGAAGTAGGCGACTAGGGGATCCAAGATATATAGGAGTGTTTGCAACAAAGACCCGTAGAGGGAACTTCAAAAGCTTACTGTTAATGAAAGAAAACCAGACATCTCAAGTTAAATAATTTAGCGCTTTTCTGTGTATGAGAAGATACAAGAGTCTGGGCTCATTGAAATCATTCCTTTGATATGCGCCTCAGCTATCTGGGGACAGAATCCTGTGTTTTCTCATCCTGAGTTCCCCCAGGGCTCACTGTCGAGGGCAGCTATAGTGGCTGATGGCTGCAACCGCCTTTGTTTACTGCCATGGCAGGCAGCTTTTTTAGTTCACATACCGAACATGTACTGACATAAAGTTAACAATTTTGAGAATTTTTCTCCAAATTTGATATAAGCATAATAGAACTTGTTTTTCCTTTCTTTCGGATTGTGTTGTACCTGTTGATCCACAAATTTTTTTGCTGTTGTCCACTGACAGAACAGAACATTGTTATCATTTTTTAATCCCCTTTTTCTTTAGCGCTACATATGATTTCACTTGTTTCCATGCTGGAAGTGTATATAGTAATATCCGAGTGAAAGAAGCAGATTCTTCAAGCAATGAAATCCGTTTCAAAAGATACTGATGGCAAGTGCCATAATAATTATCCACTTCAAGTCAGAATTTCTTTCCCCTTCGTAGGTAATGTCCCTTTTATGAAAAGCCTTGACACTTAAGGAGATGAACTTTTTCATCAATTATTTAACATATTCAACAAGTTCCTTTAAGCAATGGAGTACTTCAGTAACCCTGTTTTTCTTTCACTTTGTAAAATACATTTGCAAATGAGGTAGTGAAAACTCTGAGCAAGAAATAAGTAGGGGGCTTCCCTGGTGGCGCAGTGGTTGAGAGTCCGCCTGCCGATGCAGGGGACACGGGTTCGTGCCCCGGTCCGGGAGGATCCCACATGCCGCAGAGCGGCTGGGCCCGTGAGCCACGGCCGCTGGGCCTGCGCGTCTGGAGCCTGTGCTCTGCAACAGGAGAGGCCACAACAATGAGAGGCCCACGTACCGCAAAAAACAAAAACAAAAACAAGAAATAAGTAGGCTTCCCTCAATAGATAATTTAATAAGTCAAAAAGAATTTGGGTTTTTTTTTCCTTCACAATTAAAGTATGATTCAGTGTTTAAAAAAAAAAAAACCTGAAGAGCCTTCAATTGTACTTGTTAAAGAGAGCCAGTGGATTTTTGAATGAGAAAGAATCGAAAAATACTGGATGCTAATAAAATCACTAAAATCATTTAGTCATTTTGTTCAGTTTCTTTTGTTTGTTTGTTTTTTCTTTGTCATACCTCACTGCTTGTGGGATCTTAATTCCCCAACCAGGTGACCAGGGATCGAACCCATGCCCTCGGCAGGGAAAGTGCGGAGTCCTAACCACTGGACCGCCAGGGAATTCCCATGTTCAAATTGTATAAATGCTGAAACAAGAGAAAAATTTTATGACTGTTATTTCAATGTCAATAGAAAGGATATCAGATACTGTTTGAGTAGAATTATGCAGAATATGAGAAGTATAGCCAACACTTTCTGTAGAATCATTCATGTTCTGCTTCAACTTTGAATAAAATTTTTTGCACCTATATACAAGTATTGATATATACAATCTCCACCAAAGCTCGTATAATCCCTACAAAAACCAGTACATTTTATTTCATTCACTCCAAACTCATGTAGAGTCTCTGTAAAAATCATCTGTTTCTGCAGTTTCTTCTGGAAGGGATTTTACTCACAATAGCCTTTTTCATAAGAAAAAGGAAAAAAAAACACAAGCCAAGGAAAAAAACGTTTCCTGCATTGTCATCACATGCATCTGTGGCCATGCTGTAAAAAGGTTTAGATATCTTAGCATGGATGATTTAGATTTACCATTTTGATCTTTGATAATCTTTGTAATAGTAAATGGAGCTATTACATTTTTTATGATTTCTCCCTGGCATTTTGAAACTTGCTTTCAGTTTTGGAATCAGAAAATAATTCTGGTGGTAGTATATTCAAACAGTCATTTGAGTTGAAAGACTGATATCTTTCATATATAGTATAGAAGACCGTTACAACTTCCACTGTGACTATTTTATCTTATTCATGTGAATTTCTCTTAATCAATTAAAAGGTTGTTTTTTTGTTTGTTTGTTTTACTGTCTTTGGTACTGGCTGAGGAAATCATACATCTCTCATGCTGTGCTATAGTATTTGCTGGTCTATAACCGACTTTCCACCATTTTCTATATTGAATGGACAATTGTATGCTGCACAAATATCTTTGAAAGGAATTGTTTCTCATTGAATAAAAGTGTACTGTTGATAAAATTCGTCACAATATTTACACTTTTGTCTGGGCATTTCGAGGTTCAAACATACACAGATAAAACTAGATGAATGCAACCATTGCAAGAATTGAAAAGACTGAATTTGAAAATCTCAAGGCCATGTTAGTGTGTCTGTCACTCACAAGTAAACAAGGGTTGAATGGTTGAAAGGGCTGTGAACTTAGGAAGTATAAATAAATTGAACTCGGTATTTTTTTTTAAGATTTATTTATTATTTTATTTATTTATTTATTTTTGGCTGCATCAGGTCTCAGTCGTGGCATGCGGGATCTTCATTGAGGCATACGGGATCTTTCTTTGAGGTGTGCAGGCTTCTCTCTAGTTGTGGCGTGCGGGTTTTCTCTTCTCTAGTTGTGGCACGCAGGCTCCAGAGTGCGCGTGGTGGGCTCTGTAGTTGTGGCGCGGCACGCAGGCTCTCTAGTTGAGGCGCACGAGCTCAGTAGTTGTGGAGCGTGGGCTTAGTTGCCCTGCAGCATGTAGGATCTTAGTTCCCTGACCAGGGATCGAACCTGCGTCTCCTGCATTGGAAGGCGGATTCTTTACCACTGGACCACCAGGGAAATCCCGAACTCGGTATTTGATGCAAAACGTTGAACTTCCTGCTTGCCTAAAGGGAGAAGTGTCCCTGCAAGGTTCAGTCTTCCAGAACAATCCAGAGCCGATGCTATATAAGATTTTGGTTAGTTTGGGGATTCAAGGATTGGTGATCATTCAGAAGCGGAAGCGTTTAGGGACTGACAGACTTTCAGGGGTGATCTTGTTGCCACTAGAGTAAGGCTGCTGTGGACTTGCTGACTAGAAGTGTGATTGGCTGAATTTTCAGAAGCCTGGCTCTCTCATTGATTTGCTGTCTTTCAGAAGCCTATTACTGGAGAAAGGCAGTCATTTATGGGCTGATTCTAATTAATGGTGGTTACCTGTTCATAACCTGGGACTGTGGCCAGAAACACAGGCTTTTTCTTTTGTGTATATTTCCTTTAATTCTAAATCCCCCCTGCCCTTTTGATCTTCCCTCAGCCAAACCTGCAGAAGGGACCAGATGTTTATTTGTAGAGGTATGCTTCTCAGCTAGTGTTGCCTTAAGTGATTTAATCACCAATTACTGTGGTTGAAAAATAGCTCTAACTGCTGAATTTTTGTAACTTATTGAAAAAGCTGAATACAGGACATTTAGGGTGTCCTGAAAAAGCCAATATAGAATGCAGGACAAAATCACATCGAGGATGTGTCCTGTGTGTTTAGGATGGCTGCCAACCCTAGATGAAGTCCATGCCTGAGGCAGGGTCTTCTAGAACCAAGCTTTCCCAACAGTGTTCAGGCAGCAGCCAAGAGTTCTGTGGGTGTCAGAGCCCACTGTCCCCAGGGGGAAGAAAGGGCTGTGGGCTTGCAGTCCCCACTTTACCCAGACTGCTCGGCCTTCCTTATGTTCATAGTTTGGATTTTTTGGAGAAAGCTTCAGCCGGAATAAGCAGTCTCATGTCAAAAATGTTCATGTCCACTGTCTGGCGGTTAGATACAGCATGCATCATGGAGTCTCAGCCTTCAGAGACCTGTGCTCAAAGTTGCTTTCAACACCCTGCTCTGTATGTGGAGAGAAACTTGAGTTAATGGAGAGCTACTAGCTAACTAAAACAAACAGAGTAATGAGAGCAGATAAGTGTCTGGGTACTGGTGCGGAATGTAAGCTCAACCTTGGACAAAGGCTGTCAAGAGTAGAGTCCTAAAGGGCACCCAAGGTAGAAGAGGTGAAATTGAACAATCAGGTAGTTAACTTTATAAATAAGCCACAAATACACAGGCATATGCAAAGGCACAGTTACATGCTTAGAAAAGAAAGCTTAAGGAAACATAAGAAAAGTTTCTCTGATTGGTGGGTTTCTGGGTGAGTACTTTCCCCTCTGAAGTTCTTCCTGGATTTCTTAAGCTTTTAATTTTAATAAGCTGTGAAATTTGAGTTTCCAACTGTGTTGGAAGGAGACACAGGAGAGAGTATGACATACTATAGCATGTGGGCTACTATATATACAACAGGAGAGAGTATGACATACTATAGCATGTGGGCTACTATATATACAACACTTGATTTTACCTCAATTTGTGGCCTTAAATGATCTGTACTAATGCAGCTAAGCCTAATCTACAGCCTGGGCCCCTCTTCTGATAACCAGACCCATGTTTTCTACTGCGCACTGGACATCTCCACCTACACAGCCCACAGAACCTTAAGTGGCTCACATTGACCTCAACCATCACCCCCTTCCTCATGTCTACTTCTAACTCAAATCGCCACCAACCCTCTCTCCTTCTCTATCCCCAGTTTCGTCTAGTCTCTATTCTAAATGTCAGTTAAGAGGAATATCTTCAATTTAGTCAGCCAAAATTCTCATTATGGACACCCACACACATACACTATTTCAGTAGTCACTGACTACCTCAAACTCTCCAAGTTGTTTCCTCCTCACCATCCTCACAAAGACAGCTCGAATTAAGTGCCTTGTTATTTCATTTTGCTTTGTTTATTAAGTGTTTTTCCTCAGTGCATCAGTCAGGGTTTAACCAGAGAAGTAGAAATAATACAGAGAGGGGACTTCCCTGGAGGTCCAGTGGTTAGGACCCCACGCTTTCACTGCAGGGGGCGTGGGTTCGATCCCTGGTCAGGGAACTAGCATCCTGTATGCCACGTGGTGTGGTCAAATAAACAAATAATACAGAGAGATGCCATATACCCTTTACCCAGTTCCCCTGAAGAGCAGCATCTTGCAGACCCACAGTAACACAACCAGGATATTGACATGGATACAGTCAAGGGACAGAACTTTTTCATCACCACAAAGATCCCTCATGTTGTTCCTTTTACAGCTACAACCTCCCCCCTCCCACCCACATTCCCTTCTCAATGCCTGGCCACCACTAATATGTTTTCCATCTCTATAAAGTTATCATCTTAAAAATTTAAATAAATGCAATCATACTCAGCATAATTCTCTGGATATTCATTTAGGTTGTTGCACGTATCAGTAGTTCATTCCTATTTATTGCTTAGTAGTGTTCTGTAGAAGGGATATACCATAGTTGGTTTAACCTTTCATCCATTGAAGGACATCTGGGGTTTTTCTAGTTTTTGGTTATCGTGAATAAAGCTCCTGTAAATAATTATGCATGATTTTTGTGTGAAAAGACATTTCCATTTCCCAGGAATAAATGCTCAAGGGTGTAATTGCTAGGTTGTGTGGTAGTTGTATATTTAGTTTTAAAATAAACTGCCAAATTCTTTCTGAAAGCAGCTGTACCATTTACATCCCCATTAGCAACATATGAGTGATCCAGTTTCTCTGCATCCTCACCAGCATTTGGTCTCTCTGTTTTATTTTAGTTATTCTGGTAGGTGTGTAGTGATAGCTCATTGTGGTTTTAATTTGCATTTCTCTGATGGCTAATGATTTTGAACACCTTTTCATGTACTTATTTGACATCTGCATTTCCTCTTCAGTGAAATGTCTGTTCATGCCTTTGGCCCATTTTCTAGCTGGATTGTTTTTCTCTTGTTGAGTTTTAAGAGTTTTTATATAGTCTAGATATTAGTTCTTTTTCAGATAACATGGTTTGCAAATATTTTCTTATTGTATGTAGATTGTGTTTTCATCTTCTTAAAAGGGTCTTTTACAGAACACAAGATTTTAATTTTGGTGTGAGCCAATTCATGAATTTTTCCTTTTATGGATCATGCTTTATGGGTCAAGTCTAAACACTCTTGGCCTAACCCTGTATCCTGAAATGTTCCTTCCTTTTTTTCTAAATGTTGTATCATTTTAAGTTTCAAATTTAAGTCCATGATTTATTTTGAGTTAATTTTTGTATATAATGTTAGGCTTAAGTCAAGGTCAGTTTTTTTTTGCCTATGAATGTCCAAATGCTCCAGCACCATTTGTTGAAAAGGCTATTATTTCCTATATTGAATTGCTTTTGCAGATGACAAAAATAAGTTGGGCACACTTACTTAGGTGAGTCTATTTCTTGGTTCTCTATTCTGTTGATCTATTTGTCTATCCCTCTGCCAATACCACACAACCTTGGTTACTGTGGCTATATAATGTCTTAAAGTCTGATAAACAGATTCCTCCCATGTTATTCTTCTTTTTCAAAATTGTTTTAGCTACTCTAGTTCCTTTACATTTCCTTATAACTTCTACAGTAAACTTGGTTGGATTTTTATAGGAATTACAGTCCATATATCAGTTGGGGAAGAATTGACATCTTTACTCTGTTGAGTCTTCCAATTCATGAACATGGTATGTCTCTCCATTTATTTAGATTTTCCTTGATTTCTTTCAGAATTTCAGCCTCAATAGTTTTAACCATTCAAGTCCTGTACATGTTTTGTTAAAGGTACATCTAAGTATCTAATTTTTAAGTGATTGTAAATGGCATTAAATTTGTAATACTGGTGTCCACTTGTTCATTGCTAGTGTATAGAAATGCAGTTGTTTTACATATGTTAACCTTGTGTCCTGTGACCTTGCTGAACACACTTCTTAGCCCAAGGGGGTATTTTACTTTTTTTGTAGATTCCCTGGGATTTTGTATATAGACAATCATGTCATCTGCAAACAGGGATGGTTTTATTTCTTCTTTCTGGTCTGTATGCCTTTTATTGCCCTTTCTTTCCTTATTTCACTGGCTAGGATTTCCAGCAGTATGTTGATCAAGAATGGTGAGAGCAGACATCCCTGTCTTGTTCTCAGTGTTAGGGGGAAAGCAGTCTTTCACTATTAAGTATAATGTTAGCTATAGATTTTTTTGTAGATGGTCTCTATCAACTTGAAGAAGTTACACCCTATTCCTGTTTTTCTGACAGTTGTTATCATGATGGGTGTTGAATTTTTTCATATGCTTTTCCTGCATCAGTTGATATGATCATGTGATATGTCTTCTTTAGCCTGTTAATATGGTGGATTACATTGACTGATTTCAAATGCTTAATTAGTTATGTATCCCCGCAACCCTGCTTTTATAGTCTTTCAACTGATGAATCAGGCCCACTCAGATTATCCAGGATAATTTCTCTTACTTAAAAGTCAACTAATTAGGGGTTTAATTACATCTGTAAAGTTCTGTATAGGTAAGGGTTATCCCGAAAAGCAGAACCACTAGGAGATATAGATAGATAGATAGATAGATAGATAGATAGATAGATAGATAGGTAGATAGGTAGATAGATGAAAGAAAGAAGGAAGGAAGGAAGGAAGGAAGGAAGGCCGCCCAGAGGAAGAGAGAGAGGAAGAGGGGCTCTTGTGATTATGGAAGCTGGCAAGTTTAAAATATTCAGGGTGGGCCACCAGCCTGGATACTAAGGGAAAAGCTGATGTTTCCATTCTAGTCCAAAGGCCGTCTGCTGGCAAGAATTCCTTCTTGCTCGGGGGAGGTCATTGTTTTGTTCTATTCAGGCCTTCAACTGATTGGATGAGGCCCCCACACATTATGGATGGCAGTATGCTTTGCTCAAAGCCCATTGATTTAAATGTTACTCTCACCCAAACATACACTCACAGAAACATGCAGAATAATGTTTGACCATTTCTGGACACCATGGCCCAGCCAAGTTGACACATAAAATTAAAACCACAGTATTAACCATCATCAGTACCTTCACAGCAACACCTACATTAAGTGTTTGAATATATAGGAACTGTAGCCTAGCCATGTTAATTTTCTGTTCAATCTATTTATTGATTGAACAGGGATAAACAGGGATATATAAATTAAAATAACTCTATGACAAATGACAAAATAAAATGTGAGAATGTAAGGTATTCACATATAATAATTGGTACAGATATGAATTGGTATGGTATTTTTAGAATGAAATTTTAGCAATATTTATAAAAATTGAAAATAATTACAACATTTTCTACTTTAATACAGTTTCCACTCTGCTATGTCTTTAAGAAAACATGCACATTTTCCAAAGAATTCATGTTCAAACATGTTTATTTCAGTTCTATTTATCATAGCATAAAGTGGGAAACAATTATGTGTCTATCAGTGGAAGAATGGTTATGTTATGGCACACATACATGGCAATTCCAGGTAGCAGTTACAGAAGTGAAGTAGATATATATGTCCTGCTATGGAAGGATACTTGATTTTATTAGCTGATCATTTAATTTATTAATTAACAAAGGCAAGTGGGAGAAGACTATATACATCACTACCCATGTCTGTTAAAGAAATCACAATATATGCTTATTAAATACTTACACATGAAAAAAGCCTAGAATCAGCTTTAACACACCAGATTGTTCATTGTGGTTAACTCTGAAAAAGGGCTGAATTTTCGAGGAACATTTGTAAAGAGTGGAATTGTGATTTATCTGTCTTGTTAGATTTTTTTATCTTTGGGAAGAAGGCTTTTTGTACTGTTACCTTTGTAATGGAAATATTTAAATACGTCTGACACCAGAAAGAGTAGCCGTGTATCCATAAGATAAAGTTTCCCCTAATCTGAAATTTGAATGGCTTAAAACAACAAACATTTATTCATTCTGCACATAAAGTGGATGTGGTTGGCAGGGGCTTTCTGCTCTCAGTTGAAGTGGAGTTCCAGGCTGCTTCCATCTTTTATAGTTCCACCATCTCAAGATAGTCTCTCCATGTTTGCTGCCAAATAGACAAAAAACCATGCAAGTGTCAAACTGGTTCTCAACTGTCTTAGCCTGGAACTGAAAAATATTACTTTCGCTTCTATTTCAGTGGCAAGGGCTAAGTCACACAATCTTTTCTAGCTATGAGTGCACTTGGCAATGTAGTATTTCCAGGAATCTAGGAGGTAGAGGAAGCCAAGATATGGATGAACATTTGCAGTCTCTCCCACAAACTGTTAAAATAATATGTGCTCAATACAGAGCAATTTTTATATAATTTGTATGGTAACAACCCTCTTTGTTTCTTGGAGAAATTTCTGAGAAGTGCAAATTCATCTTGCAATTAACCAGCTTTTTCAAAAGCCTAAAATGTGATAGGTGCTTTCCAATACAGGATGATATTTCATTTTCAAAAGGAGCCTGAAAAATATCTGTAGGAAAAGCTCACCCTTCACTCAGTAGCACCTCTCTACACTACCCTTTGCAATAGCCTCTGTAATCTCAGTAGGCTGAGAATTTTCTCCTTCCTTTTGGTGCGTGGTCAGTATCTTAACATGGGAGTCCCTGCTACATACCACCTGACTGAAAACGATGGAACACCTGTACAGGTGCCATTAGACACCCCGAAAACCAGCATTTTCTTCTGGGGAAAATACACAGATAAGAGGCACTGGAAGGATGGTGAATTATTTTTCTTTCTTTTTAAATCAAAGCTAGCGTGACTGCCAAGGAACCATTTTCTACCTTCTAGAAGTACTCCAGAATTTTTAGGAATTCAGCTTCTCTAGATGTTTGCTTGTACAGTGATTTCTGTGGTGTTTCCTTATTAACTATTTGTAAAAGACGCTTTGATTTTGACCACATAGGTATTCTCACTTATAGGTACGTGTGTTCAGTTTCAAATAAGACACTCGATTAAAATCCTAATGCAGATATTAAGGTGAATTCAAAAACCCCTTTCTAACTTCAGAGTTATATCGTCGAAACCAGTAGGTTCTGTGCCAAATCATGCTCTACTAACCAGCCTATTTGAAAGCTGCCTTGAGTGTGTTGAAGATGCTGATGGAGGATGACCACGTGTCTAAAAGTCACTGTCCAATGTGAACTCTACATAGTAAGGGCTGTTGCTATCAGAGGGATCCCATGATGAGGGTCAGTCAAGAGATGACTGCAGGGAGTTGGAATATTCCATCAGGGGGAGGGCAGGTGATTCTGCGCTGTCTGTTCCACTGGGAGCAGGGCTCAGCCTCCAGAGGAATTAAGAGAGAAAAGGTCTATGGCTGGGAGGAGTGGGAATAATGTGGGCAGCAGACAATCTCTGATCAGGGGTCTAGTCCAAATTCTGCCACATACAACTCTGCCGTGTGAACTTGGGCATATTACCAAGCTCTGTGAGCCTTAGTTTCTTCATCTGTGAAGTGGGATTGATAATCCCTGTCTTGCAGGAATCCATGTGCTGAATGTATAACACACTGCCTGGACTGCATTGGGTATTTAATGATCGCCAGTTACTACTATTATCTTGACCCCAGACCCTACCACCCTCTTATCTGGCATTTATTAATCCAGGACATGTCAGAGAATATAAAGTGCTCTAGGACACGGTACACCAAATCAGTTAAAAATGATGATTAGCAAGAAAACCTAAGTTAATCTTCAATCTTCTCCTTTAGAGCAACCAGTCTCCATTTCATGCCCTTCTGTACTACATTTCAAATCCACTTTACATTCCATATTATTTAACACTCCAACTACCATTCCATTCTGTTTTGTGTTGTGTTTCCAGTTGTTCATGAATTCCATTAAACATCCCATTCCATTTTGCCAAAATTGTTATAAAAATGACTTCCAGGAGATCAACTTGACAATATTTTTATCAAAGAATTACATATGTGCCTGGTACATATGTGTTGGTACAATTACATATGTACCAACAATTTCCACTTCTGGGAATTTATGCATAACAATGGCAAACTTATGAACAAATTTTAGCAAGAAGGGTGTGTCTCACAGTGATGTGTTAGAGAGTGAAAAGCTGAAAACAACACAAATGTTGGCAATATAAGAATATTTGGAAATGTAGGTTTCTTCTGTAAATGGAGTATTTTCTAGTTACAAAATGGCCTTGTGTAAATTCATTAATTGACATGGAAAGTGGGTTTTCTAGGTCTAAATCACAAGTTACAAAATAATTTGTATGGATAAATAATTCTACTTTTATAAAACAAGACAAAAACTACGAAATAAATGAATGGCCGTTCTGCCAACATATAATCAAACATTTGCAGTAGTTACCTATGGGTGTGTGGCAATTTAGGTTCAAGTTTTCTTACATTTGCTTTTCTTTTTTGGGTACTAAATATGCAACCCTTTTGTGATAATGACTAAAAATAAATGTCCAAATGTTAAACTTGAAGTCTGTGCATCACAACATATTTATATTAACAGAAACTAGTCATCGGTGGCCAAGAATGAAGACTAGGTCAGAAACATAGCATACACTCATCACTAGATTACTATGTGGCCTATACAAATGTTGATGTGTATTTAAGGGCAGTACCACTTTTAATTCCAGGCAACCCTTGCCTTTGCCTGAAGGAGCCAGGTGGGCCGAAGCAGTCTTCCAGGAAAATGTCTAAAACTCCCTCTGGTGCCTGGGAACCACGAGGTAGCAGGGCTGAACATTTCAAGAGCAGCGTGGTGCCCCATCCCATCTCTACCCTTTCAGAAAGCCACGCTCCAACTCTTAAACCCACACCAATTCGGTGTGGGGTGATCCAGATGCCAGGAGGAGTCCCAGGACTGTCCCGTCAGGGGTCATCCATGGACCCAGTGTTCTGACCAGTTCCATGAGCACGACCTAGCTAGGGGATTATCTCTTTCTGACCAGTGTGGTATTTCTTTCAAGTGATTTCTTGGGTTTGAGCCACCAGCGTGATGCCAACACGCTGATTTGGGGGTCACTCAAATTGTTTATCTAGAGACCCCACCCTCCTACACACAGTCACACACTTTTAGGGGCTATGTTTAAATACTGAGGAAATACATATTACTGACCAGTCCAGGGCAGACCCCAAAGCGGTGGTGCACGCTCTCCTGTTTGCTGCCAGAAGGATCTGGGTTGGACTCTGGGAAGATGAGTGTCATGTGATATCCAGCTCACCAATCAGAAGCGAAGATTCCACCAGGGCCCGCCCATCTTCCTCGTTCTACTAACCCTGGCTCTACCTGAGCCAGCGTTTGCAGCAGAGTACCTCTGTTTCTGAGAACCTGGCATTATGGCCGCCCGGTCAGACTTGGAGGAGGAGAGAAGCAGCAGCAGTCAGATTTCATGCAGGGTGAGGTGGCCAGTGGGCCTAAGAACGAGGTCTCTGCCGCTACTGATACCCTTAGGACTGGCAAGGTTCTGATCTACAAGGCTGCACGGGTTCTCGCTCAGACCTCAGAGGTGCGTGGGCCCAGAAAGAGCAGAATCAAGAACGTGCACGCTGGAGCGAGGCCGCCACGGGACGACCCACACGGGGCACTGGCTCCCTCATGGACGAGCTCGGACCGTGGTTTAGGGTAAACACGGGCCCAAAAGCAGCTCCACCAGGAAGAGCCTGCCGGGATACAGAATCCTCCAACGTACTTTCCGTTTCCTAGAGCTTCCAGGACTCAGAGGTCTGAGCTTTTGCTGCCGTTTACTCCAAAGTCTCAGCCCAGCAGCAGACTCTGTTCTCAAGGCTTCTGTCTCGAGTCCAGCATCCCGGCCAGACCCCGGTCTTCGCAGCCGCAACCCCACACCAGGCCCGACCCTCCTGAGCCGCCACACAGGTAAGAACGGTGCTTCGCTGCTGCCCTTTTCCACTCCGAGCCGGCCGGCCTGAGTCCTGCTTCCCCCGCTAGATTGACCTGAGGAAGGCTGCTCTTCCCCTGTGTCCTGGCGGTAATGCCGTCTGCATTAGTGCCTCCTCTTCTGCTTTTGTGGCACATTCTCCTTTCCTTTTGCTGGGCAGTGCGTCGAGAGCATCTCCTCCCTCATGGGGTTTTCTGTGCTCAGCTGTCCGTCGTACTGTGACGATGATTCGTTTTGCCTGAGCTTCAACTCCAAGCCTAGTCCTCCGAGAGTTAGGCCCGTCTTGCTGCCTGAACTTGATGCCCCCGAGCCCTGCCTCTCCAGGAGAGTAGGCACACCCCTACCCCCCACCTACTGTGCTGTGACCCTCTGTAAGCAGCCTCCTAGAAGCAAACGTGGAACAGCCAGCCAGCCACTGCAGTGGTTGAGCTGCGTGTTCGTGTCCACCTGTGAGGTTTCCAAGAGTTCTCCCCAAGATTCAGAGCAATTTAAAAGCCTCTCCTCCCCATGGCTCCAGCAGTCAGCACTTAATCTGCTGTTAACCCTTGATTAACAGCCCCCTACTCCCTGAAAATGGCCTGCCTCTGCTCCTGAGCTGAAATTTCCCTTTTCCAGTTTGCCTTTTATAGAACGAAATTTTCTTTAATGGTATCTCATTCTGGCTTTTCCATAATTACAAGTAAAAGTAAACACTTCTTTTGTTCTTGTCTTTGGGCATTTATGTTTCTGTAAAATGCCTATTTATACTCATTATTTGAAAAAAACGTGCATTATGAATAACCCTTTTTCTGGTTCATGTGGAGCAAATACTTCCACTGTTTGGTCTTGTTCTTTAACCTTATAAGTACTCTCTTTAACATTTTTTTAATTTTATTTTTGGCTGCGTTGGGTCTTCGTTGCTGCGCGCCGGCTTTCTCTAGTTGCACAAGGGGGTGCTGCTCGTAGTTGCGGTGCGCGGGCTTCTCATTGCCGTGGCTTCTCTTGTTGTGGAGCACGGGCTCTAGGCGCGCAGGCTTCTGTAGTTGTGGCGCACAGGCTAAGTAGTTTTGGATCGTGGGCCCTTGAGTGCAGGTTCAGTAGTTGTGGTGCACGGGCTTAGTTGCTCCACCGCATGTGGGATCTTCCCGGACCAGGGCTGGAACCTGTGTCCCCTGCATTGGCAGGCAGATTCTTAACCACTGTGCCACCAGGGAAGTCCCAATACTCTCCTTTAATAACTAAAAGTTTAAAAATTATTATGCAGCTGAATTTGACTATCTTTTTTTTTTCTTTTTTTTTTTTTTTTTACAGATGTTGGAAATAGGAGTTTATTTATTTATTTATTTTTGCTGTGTTGGGTCTTCATTTCTGTTCGAGGGCTTTCTCTAGTTGTGGCAAGCAGGGGCCACTCTTCATCGCGGTGTGCGGGCCTCTCACTGTCGCGGCCTCTCCTGTTGCGGAGCACAGGCTCCAGACGCACAGGCTCAGTAGTTGTGGCTCATGGGCCTAGTTGCTCCGCGGCATGTGGGATCCTCCCAGACCACGGCTTGAACCCGTGTCCCCTGCATTAGCAGGCAGATTCTCAACCACTGCGCCACCAGGGAAGCCCCCCCCTTGACTATCTTTTATAGTTCGTGCTTTTTATATTTTAAGTAAGAAATCTTTTACTAGTCCCAATGTATATAAGATAGTCTTATTTTTTTCTATATGCTTTAAGTCCTACTTGTTAGAGAATAATCTACCTGAAATTTGTTTCCATGTACAATTTAGTGGAGAGATTCCCATTTTTCCCCTTTTTTCCATATGGATAACCTATTGTCCAGTAGCATTTAAAAATTTCCTTCTTTTCGGGGGCTTCCGTGCACCACAAATACTGAGCCCGCGTGCCTGGAGCCCGTGCTCCACAAGAGAAGCCACTGCAATGAGAAGCCCGTGCACTGCAACGAAGAGTAGCCTCCGCTCGCCGTGACTAGAGAAAGCCCATGTGCAGCAATGAAGACCCATCCCAGACAAAAATAAATAAATAAAATAAATAAATGTATAATAAATAAATAAATATTTCTGCCTTTTCCCATGATCTAGCACCATAGCCCTGAAGTGGAATAGGTTTTAATTTATGCATGGATCTATGTTTAGACTTTTCTGTACAGCTGGGTCATTTGTCTCTATTTGCACTTATACCATACTGTTATAAAAAGCCTCTGTGTTGTAGGGCAAATATCCCACATCATTCTTTTTCCGGAGTATTTTCATACTATTCATATTTCATGACCCTTTCCTTTTTCATATACATACTAATATGTCAAATTGCATGAAATATCCCATTGGGGTTTTATTTGAAATTGCTTTGAATTTATAGGTTATTTTGCGAAGTCTGTATTATTGTAATAATGAATCTTCTTGTCCATGAAAATAGTGTATATTGCCATTTATCTTGCGATGTGTGTGTGTGTGTGTGTGTGTGTGTGTGTTTCACTGACATTTTTATACTTTTCCCACTAGTTTTACTCTGATGTTTCCACGCGTGGTTTTCTTTGTGTCTATCTCGCTTGCTTGAGGTCTGTAGGGGTTCTTAATCCTGCAGCTTGATATCTTCAGTCAGTTTTGAAAAATTATAGGCAATTATTTCTTCATAGAATGATTTTTTTAATAAGTCTTGAAGTGTTGGTTTCATTTTTTAATGTAATTTTTTTATTGTGGTCTCTAAAATTGTTAATTTTATGTCATATTTAGAGGTTTAAAAGAAAGCATGCTAGTTGACTCTTTAGAAGGGACAAAGGGTCATCATTTATGGCCTTTATTTGAAATGGAGTTATGTCCATAAAATTCCCATTTGGACAGTTCATACCCTCTTAGCATAGGTAATTTACGACTTGGACAAGAGAACTAGAGTTTTACCCAGGGTGTCTAGAGAAAGGGAGGGGTGATGGAGGTACCCAGTGTCAGGAAGAGGCAGTGCATGATCAAGTATACGTATGAGAGAGGAGGATAACCCAGATAGGAATAGGGAGGGCTGGGAGGAAGATTCAGAATCAAGAAGGAGGAAACAGCAGACAGAGGTCAGAAGCCTGGGGGGAAGGTCTTGGTTTTTAGAGGAGGAAACAGGGGCTTCTGAAGCCTACAAGATGGGGAGGAAGGGGGCTGGGCAACTATTCAAGGTTAATGACTGACATGCTAAAATGGTCAAATATTAAGCGAAAAAATATTTTTTCCGTCGTACCGTGATGATGATTCGTTTTGCCTGAGCTTCAATATTAATGGATATTAAGATTAATGGATGTTAATGGGTAATCTTGTTTAAAAAAATAGTTGTGACTCAGTTTGTGAGCAGATATGTGAACGTGATTCTGTATGTGTGTGTAGACACTTGTATAGAATTGGATGGGCATATAACATGCTGTGAACAGGATATATATTCAGTTGTTTTTTCACCTTGATCATAGCATCATTTCTGTGATGCGACTAAACTTAGCTGTTTTTCAAAAATTTAAGTTGTGGAAACATGGTAGGAAACCACATTGAAGTGAGTGGAGTGGAAAAAAAAAACAAACACTAAAATGAACTCCCTCTCCCTCCTTTCCCATATTTCTCCTCTCTCTCTCTCTCTCTCTCTCTCTCTCTCTCTCTCTCTCTCTCTCTCTCTTTTTTTTTTTTTTCTTGGCCAGGTTTACATATACTCTGAGTAGTGTTTTTTCTTAATTGAAGTATAGTTGATTTACAATGTTATGTTAGTTTCTACTGTACAGCAAAGTGATTCAGTTATACATAGATATATATTCTTTTTTATATTCTTCTCCATCATGGCTTATTACAAGATATTGACTATAGTTTCCTGTGCTATACAGTTGGTCCTCGTTGTTTATCTCTTTTATATATAGTTGTTTGTATCTGCCAATCCCAAACTCCTAATGTATCCCCTGCCCTCTTTCCCCTTTGGTAACCATAAGTTTGTTTTTGAAGTCTTTGAGTCTGTTTCTGTTTCGTAAATAAGTTCATTAGTGTCATATTTTAGATTCCACATATAAGTGATATCATACGCTATTTGTCTTTCTCTTTCTTACTTGCTTCGCTTAGTATGATAATCTCTAGGTTCTCCTCTCTTTTCTTTTACTTTTCTGGTATATGGCCGGTACTGGCATTTGACCTGGTCAAGAAGGGTCATAGTGCTGAGCCCTGTATTAGGCTCTCCTTATCTGATTTTCATGCCAGAGCTAAAAAGTCCACAGGGACAAGGTGATGAGGCTCCTGACACCCTGTTACTTTTGTAGAAAATATATCAGGTACCCTAATTCCCTAAGGATACTTCCAGGGCCAGCAAGGTCCTATTCTCAAAGTCATTCCGAAGGAAAGAAGAGCTGGGCCTATGATATGCTCAGTCTTGTGCACAGAAGGTGGCTAGGTGGTCAGTGTTTGTGGGAGCAAGGGGTAGACAAAGCTTGGAGGTGTGGGTTGAGGTGCTTTTAGTGTTAGGTGTGAAGCACTGCATGGTGTAGGACATAATGGCCATGAGAAGAAGGGATCCAGGACATGGGCTGGTGGCCTCCATTTTACTTTTGCCATAGGCACTGCAAAAGTTAGTGGTGGGTGTGTATGTGTCGTTAGCTCTGTAGCCCGGCTCCAGAGAGTTAGAAACACCCAGGGATGTATATCTAGGAAGCTACACTTTATTCCTGGAGGTAGCCCTGACCACAGAACACCCCCTCATATACGAGAGGCCGAGGAAAGCAGTACTTGAGGCCTTAGGTCTGGTTCCTTCCTTCAGTGAGCCAGCATTATAGGTGGAATCAAAGATCCAACCATCCTACTTCATCCTATGGTTTTAATAGGTCTCCTGGGCATTTGATCTGCCTGAGTGTGGACACGAATCCAGTGTCCTTAACTCAGGTCCTCCACACCAAAATCTACATAGCCCCAGCTGGCCACAAGCTCTTCTTCCTTCCTTTGACCTTGAGACCTTCCTATTCTCTCTCCTTAAGAAAGGACCAAATACCATCACATAGCAGACCTTCGCACTGCAGAATCCAATGGAAACATGTTAGACATCATCTTACTTGACCTTTTGGCAGCATTTAATACAGTTGATCACTCCTTTTCCTTGATACATGTTCTTTCTTGGTCTTTAAAGATTTCCCTCTTTGTGTTCACCCTGTATTCTCCTGGAACTTCCTCATTTTCCATACTTCTGTGTGTTAGAATTTCCAAGGCTTTAGGTTTTTGGTCATTTTTTTCTACACGCATTCATTTCCTAGGGGGTCCTATCTAGACTCGTGTTTTTAAATGTCACTTTAAATTGATGAATTTCAAATATGTATGTTCATTTTTACTCATTCCCTTGTACTTCCATTCATACAGCTGTGTAATCGGTTTTTCCACTTGAGGTCTAACAGGCATCTCAGATGTCAGTAATAATAGAGTGCTGTCCATGGGCAATGTAATACTAGCCACACAATGTAATTAACAGTTTTCTGGTAGTCAAAATTCTTTGTAAAAAGAAACGTGAAATTAACTTTAATAATATGTTTTTAACTCCATCTATCCCAAATATTATATTTTCCATGTGGGAGCAATATAAAGATTATTAATGAGCTATTTTTCATTCTTTTGTACTGATTCATTGAAATCTGGTACATATTTTACTCTTACATCATATCTCAAGTCTGACTAGCCTCATTTCAAGTGCTTAATAGCCACATGAGTGGACAACACGATTTTGCAGCTTCTCCTTTCCTTCATCTCTCTTGTCCATTTCCTCCTGGATTGTTTCCAACCCCAGAGTTTCTGCTAATCGTGGAGTCTTGCCCTAGAAGGAAACACTGAGGTATCAGTTTTGAAAGTTCACGGTGGTCTTCTGCTCTAGTACCTTGGGTCCTTCTTGAGGTGTGCTCCTTGCACTTGTCTGCTATGGAAAAGCCAAAACCCTCCCAATTGCAGCTGTTCTTTCCAGTGAGTACCTAGTGACTAGTTTGCTATTCTCTATTATAAACTTAGTCAGATGCTGTGCCATTGCTTCTTTTTTTTTTTTTTTTTTTAACTCACATACAGACACTGATACCATGCAAGTAATGTGTCTCTTGATGGTTTGTCCTCATCCACTTGAATTTTGGGATTTGGGGGGAATGTTTTTGCATTCCCAATGCTGTGAAATCATCAGCTCTGTTTAATAACAAAGCATATTCATCACTGCAAAATGAAACCCATACCAATTAAGAAGTTAATCCTCATTCCTTCCTCCTTCAGGCCCTGGCAACCACTAAGCTGATTTCTGTCTCTATGAATTTGCTTATTCTGGATATTTCATGTAAATGGAATCATACCTTTTGTGTCTAGCTCCTTTCACTTAGCACGTTTTCAGGTTCATCCAAGTTGTTGCATGAATCGGTACTCCATTCCTTTTTAATGGCTGAATAACATTCCATTGAGTGTCTATACCACATTTTGTTTATCCATTCATCAGTGGACAGACGTTTGGGTTGTTTGGACATTTGGACCTTTTGGCTATTGTGAATAGTGCTGCTATGAACAGACATGTACGAGTTTTTATTTGAACACCTGTTTTCAGTTCTTTTGGGTATATATCCCAAAGAGTAAAATGAGTAAAAATGCTGGAGTAAAAAGGAGTAAAAATGCTGGGTCATACGGTAATTCTATCTTTAACTGCTTCAGGAACCACCAAACTGTTTCCAGAACGGCTGCACCATTTTACGTTATCCCAAGAAATGTTATTAGATTTCTATATTCTCTATATCCACTTTAAACTTTATTATTTTTCTTTTATCTTATAGCCATCCCAGTGGGTGTGAAATGGTGTCTTACTGGGTTTTGATTTGCATTTCCCTAATGACTAAGGACTTTGAAATGAGTAGGTTGAAAGTGCAAGAAGACTTGGAGGGAACTTGTCAGGGTGTGCTTCAATGCACAGTGAAACCAGCTTAAGTGGGTGCATGGGTGAAGCTAGCTTCCAGCCTAGTCAAGTCAGTGGAGGGAGGTGTGTGTTTGTGGGTTGTGGCCTGCCTTGGGGAAGATCCAACAGGAAGTGTAGAGGGAGCCTCCAGCTTAAGGGTGGTCTTGGCAGAAGATGTATGTGTGGAGAGAGAAGCCAGTCTGGTGGGTGGGGATATGGAAGGTGGTGTATAGCTGCATGGTACAGTCATCCTAGGACCTGGTGAAATGCAGAGATAGAGGGAGTATACAGCCTAGGGGAGGATATGACAGGAAGTGTATATGTGTTGAATGCAGCCAGCCCAGAGGAGGTCCTGCAGGAAATGCATGGGTGGAGGCTACAGCTAGTCTAGTTGCGTTAATGGCAGCAAGTGGATTGGTCGAAGGAGCATCCAGTCTTGGGAAGGACTCAGCAGACCTTGGATGGGGGAATTGTGCAGAAAACCTATGGGAGGATCCTGTAGGAAGTGAATGGATGGAGGGAACATCCAGCCCAGGGGAGGACATGGCAGAAGGTACATGGCTGGAGAAAGCAGCCTGCCTAGTGGAGGACTAGCCAGGAGATGGCATGAGTGGAGTGAGCATCCAGTCTTGGGGAGGACATGGCTGGGGAAGACCCAGCATGAGTTGCATGGGTACAGAATGTAGTCAGCCTTTGGGAGGACCTGTCAGAAACTGCATGGGTGGATGTTGCAGCCCACTTTGGGATACATGACTGGAAGAATATGCGTGGAGAGTGTAGCCAGCCCAGGAAAGAACATGACAGAAGGTGTGTAGGTAGATGGAGTATTCAGCCTAGGTGAGAAGCTTGCAGGAAGTGCATGGGTGGAAGATGCAGCCAACCTAGGGGTCAGGGCTAATCATTTGGTTCATGAATGTAGGGTGAAGTCATCCTAAGTTAGGACTCCAGAGGAAGAAATATTTATCCCATGGGAAATCATGGCATGATGTCCATTAGTGCTAAGGAACATCCACTCTAGAAGGACATGGCTAAAGATGTATGGGTGCATGTTGTATCCAGCTCACGTATGGAAATGGCAGGGAGTGCATAAATGCAGAATGTAAGCAGCCTAGAGGAGGATCCTGCTGCATGTTCCTTAGGGGATGGTGCACCCTGCCTAGGGGAGGATCCAGTAGGAGGTACATCTGTGGAAGGAACATCCCTTCAAAGGAGGATGCAGCAGGCTGTGCATGTGTGTGGGAAGCATCCAGCCTACACATGGTCTTGGCAAGAGGTAAATGGGTGGATGGTCCAGCCAGCCTAGCAGACAGCCTGGCAGAAAGTGCACAGGTGGAGGATACAGACAGATTAGAGGAAGACCTGATGGGAAGTACATGTGTAGAGCGTGAATCTTGACTAGGGCAGGACTTGGTGGGTGGTGGATGGATGGAGTGTGCAGTGATCTTGGAGGAGGACATAGTTGATGTCTGTGGGTGCAGTCTTCCTCTTAGGGGAAGACTCAGCATGAGGTGCATAAGGTTAGGGCCTTCGAACCTAGGGGAAGACTTGGAGGACATGCATAAATGGAGGAAGCAGTCATCCTGGGGAAGGATCAGGTAGGAAGTGGATGGGTGGTCAGAGCATCCAGCCTATGCGAGGATTCAGTTGGTGGTGCATGAGTCAGAAACATCTCATGGAAGGAGTAGAGAAGCGAAACTTTTATATGCAGAGACAGTAGGTATGGAAAGAGGAAGCAGGGTGCTAAATACTGCTAGGAGAGTTCTAGAAAGCCAGTGAACTGCATCAAGCATTGCATTAACAAGACAGTCGAGGCAGAGAATGTTGTCTTTCTTAGGCATGTGAGGCTGGGGTCTGGGCCCAATATGGAGAAAAAAAAGTTATAGTGTAGGAAGTTCATATAAAGAGTTTAGGGTCAAGCTGTCTTATTCAAGCCAGCCTAAGGTTATGCGGGGTACATTTGATCAAAGAGATTGTTCTTGGAAAACTCAAAGATAAGTAGGGGATGGCTGAGTGAAACAGTCCTCAGGTCCAGAGTGCACATGGTGTTTTTTACCATGCATGCCCTTTGTTGGGTGTGTTGCCTGACTGATAGTTGCTGGATGGTTCTTTGATGAGGCATTTTATCAAGTGAATGCATTTAAAAATAAAGAGAAGGAGAAGCATTAGTAGATGGATAAGAGGTTAAAACTAAGACTTACATTAGGAGGCAATCTTTCAATGGATTCCAGGCCATGGATTCAAAAGTATCTCAGGTCAGTGGTATGAGGGCAGCTGTGGTGGTGCAGTTTGTGATCTGAAAATGCTAAGCGATGGTACAGATGTCAGAGATTCTGGGGAACAGTTACTTGCAACCACTGTGTAAGTACCCTCTGGGGAAGCCAGATCATTTCCAATGCCAGATGATTGTGAAGGACTGCACGTTGGGGTTCTTGCAGTCCTCTGGTGATGATGCTGGTGGTTTTGGTGAGATGTCCAGAGTTGTGGTTACTTCCTAGAATAAAGCATGGAAAATGTGGGAATTTCAGTGAACTTCCTAAGTGGCCAACACAGTGGTAGTCCCGGGGGTTATTGGCGGTCCACACGTGATCAAGGCTGTAGTTAGGCTTTCCAAGTTTAGTACCACCATTTTGTTTCATTCTGGGGTATTTCCTCAGAACCTGATAAAAAGAAGGTCACATTTGGGGTCCACAACCTTGCTATCTTTTTTTAAATAATAGTCATCCTAAAAGGTGTGAAATGATATCTCGTTGTAATTTTGATTTGCATTCTCCTGATAATTCATGATATTGATCATCTGTTCATGAACATGTTAGCCATTTGTATGACTTCTTTGGAGAAATGTCTTTTCAAGTCCTTTGCCCGTTTTTAATCAGATTATTTGGGTTTTTTTTGCTATTGTGTTGTAAGAATTCCTTATAAATTTTGGAAATTAACTCCTTATCAGATATATCGTTTGCAAATGTTTTCTGTAGCTTGCCTTTTTACTCCATTGATTGTTTACTTTGCTGTGCATGAGATTTTTAGTTTGATTTTGTCCCACTTGTCTACTTTTGCTTTGTTCCCTGTGTTTTTGGTATCATATCCAAGAAATCTTTGCCTCGATTAATGTCAAGAGGCTTTCCCCTAAATTTTTTTCTAGGAGTATCATGTTTTACATATAAGTCTGTAATCCATTTTGAGTTGATTTTTGTTTATGATGTAAAATAAGAGTCAAATTTCATTCTTCTGTATGTGGATATCCAGTTTTCCTAGCAACATTTGTTGGAAGAGACTATTTTTTCCTCATTGTGTGTTATTTGACACACTTGTCAAAGGTCAGTTGACCATATATGCATGGATTTATTTCTGGTCTTTCTTTTGTGTTTCAGTGGTCTCTGTATCTGTCTTTATGCCAGGACCATGCTGTTTTAAATACTATGTTTGTAATATATTTTAAATTAGGGAGTGTGATACTTCCACCTTTGTTCGTTCTTCAGATCACTTTGGCTATTCTCGGTCTTTTGTAGTTCCATGTGAATTTTAGGAGTATTTTTTCTATTTCTGTAAAAAATGCCAGTGGGATTTTATTGGGAGTAGTGTTGATTCTATAGATCACTTTGACTAGTATGGACGTTTTAACAATATTAAGCCTTCCCATCCATGAAACAAGATGTCTTTCCACTTTTGTGTGTCTTGTTTAATTTTCTTTGTTAATGTTTTTTAGTTTTCAGTTTATAAGTCTTTCACCTCTTTGGTCAGTTTATTCCTAAGTATTTTTCTTTTTGATGCTATTGTAAATGGGATTGTTTTCTTACTTTCCTTTTTAGATTGTTAGTGTCTAAAACACAATGATTTTTGTATGTTGATTTTGTATGCTGCAACTTTACTGAACCTGTTTATTAGTTCCAACAGTTGTGTGTGTGTGTGTGTGTGTGTGTGTGTGTGTGTGTGTATTTAGGGTATTGTGCATATAGGATCATGTTGTCTGAAAAAAGAGAGAATTTTACTTCTTTCTTTCTGATTTGAATGCCTGCTATTTCTTTTATTTGTCTAACTGCTTTTGCTGAGATGTCCAGTACTTTGTTGAATAGAAGTAGCAAGAGTGGACATTTTTGTCTTGTTCCTGATCTTAGAGGGAAAGCTTTCAGCTTCTCACTGTTTAGCATGATGTTAGCTGTGGGCTTATCATATATGGCCTTTATTATGTTGAGGTACATTCCATCTATACCTAGTTTGCTGAGAATTTTTATCATGAAAGGGTGTTGAATTTTGTCAAATTATTTTTCTGCATGTATTGATATGATTTTGTGATTTTTATCCTATATTTTGTTAATGTGATGTACACATCACATTTATTGATTGGCATATATTGAAACATCCTTGCATCCCAGGGATAAATCTCACTTGATCATGGAGTATGATCCTTTTGATGTGCTGTTAAATTCAGTTTACTAGTATTTTGTTGAGGTATTTTCATCAGTGTTCATTAGGGATATTGGCCTGTAATTTTCTTTTCCTGTAGTGTGTTTTTCTGTCTTTGGTATCAGAATAATGCTGGCCTCATAAAATGAGTTTGGAGGTGTTTTCCCTATTTGATTTTTTTATAATTGTTTGATTAGTATCGGTGTTCTTTTTAAATATTTGGCCGAATTTACTAATGAAGCCATCTGGTTTGGGGATTTTCTTTCTTGGACGGTTTTTTGATTACTAATTCAATCTCCTTATTCATTATAGATCTGTTCAGATTTTCTGTTTCTTCATGATTCAATCTTAGAGGGTTGTATTTTTCTAGGAACTTACCCATTTTTCCTAATGTATCCAATTTGTAAGTATATAGCTGTTTGTAGTAGTCTCTTATGATCTTTTGTATGTCTGTGGCAATGGTTATAATGTCTCCTCTTTTATTTCTTATTTATTGAGTCTCTTTTTTTTTGCTGGTTAGTTGAGCTGAAGTTGTATCAATTTTGTTTATCTTTTCTAACAACCACCTCTTGGTTTCTGTTGAGTTTTTGTATTGTTTTTCTTATCTCTATTCATTTATTTCTATCTAATTTTTTTTTTTTTTTTGCGGTATGTGGGCCTCTCACTGTCGTGGCCTCTCCCGTTGTGGAGCACAGGCTCCGGACGCGCAGGCTCAGCAGCCATGGCTCACGGGCCCAGCCGCTCTGAGGCATGTGGGATCTTCCCGGACTGGGGCACGAACCCGTGTCCCCTGCATCGGCAGGCGGACCCTCAACCACTGCGCCACCAGGGAAGCCCTCTAATTTTTATTATTTTCTTCTTTCTGCTAACTTTGGGTTTAGTTTGTTTTTCTCTTTGTAGCTTCTTGAGGTGTGATCCAAAAATATTGAGGAACATCATTCAGAAGTGTAGACTGTCAGACTTTGAATGAAATATTTCATATTTCAGAGAGGCTTCCCTTCCCCCTTGCTCCCCTCTCTCAGGTGGTGCCAGGGTAGATGGACAGAAGGGTTTTAAGGATCTCCCTGACATGAGAAAGATCCAGAGGCCTCAGATATGATGCCCTCTATTTCTCTGGTCTCTGGGACAAGGTTCCTTGTAAACATGAGTGTGGTTAACCTTGCTAACCGTGTGGGAGAAATTTCTTATTGGTTCAATTAATGATCTGGTCTCTTTTAACTTGGTCAGAATAATTGAACCTCAGCTTGGTCTCCATCAGTGGCAGGTTACTGATTGCAACTGATGCCCCTTCACACCTGCTGGCTTGACAGCTACAGTGACCCCCCGCCCTTATCAAGCCAGTCAGATTTCAGTCTGTGCCATGTGGGAATTGGAGTTGGCTCATTAAAAGCAAACTTCAGGGCTTCCCTCTGTCGATCTCATTATCGGGCCAAATTCTTAGAGTCTTGTTCAAGGTTGTTGGGAGAGGGACAGCCCAACAACTGACTTTTCCTAGATCCCTCAATGGAGAATAAAAGCAGTATCCTCCTTCTCAGTCATTAATGTTATCCTTATTTATCAAAAGTACCGCCTTCCTGGAAAGGGAGCCCTCCTACACTGTTAGTGAGAATATAAATGGGTACAGCCACTATGGAAAACAGTATACAAGTTCCTTAAAAAGCTAAAAATAGAGTTACCATATGATCCAGCAGTCCCACTCCTGGGCATATATCTGGAAAAGACGAAAGCTCTAATTCGAAAAAATACATGCACCTCAATGTTCATAGCAGTACTATTCACAGTAGCTAAGATATAGAAGCAACGTAAGTGTCCATCAACAGATGAGTGGATAAAGAAGACATGGTATATATACACAATGGAATACTACTCAGCCATAAAAAAGAATGAAATATTGACATTTGCAGCAACATGGATGGACCTAGAGATTGTCATACTAAGTGAAGTCAGAAAGAGAAAGACAGATACCATATGATATCACTTATATGTGGAATCTTAAAAAATAATACAGATCAACTTATTTACAAAACGGGAACAGACTTGCAGACAGAAAACAAACTTAGGGTTAGCAGAGGGAAAAGGGGAGGGGGAGGGATAAATTAGGAGAAAGGGATTAACAGATACATGCTACTATATTTAGAATAAACAACAAGGACCTACTGTATAACACAGAGACCTATATTCAATATCTTGTAATAACCTATAATGGAAGGATTAACAGATACATGCTACTATATTTAGAATAAACAACAAGGACCTACTGTATAACACAGAGACCTATATTCAATATCTTATAATAACCTATTATGGAAAAGAATCTGAAGCTGTACACCTGAAACTAACACAATATTGTAAATCAACTATAGTTAAATTTTTTAAAAAGTACCTCCTTTCTGTAATCTGCAGCTATAAACTGGGTAATTGGAGACTGCTTCCTTCTTTTCCTCTCTCCTTTCTTTTCTTCCTCTTTACATCATTTCTTAGCCAGAAAAGGGCAGTATTTCTCTAAACTCCCCCTATGCTCTATTTCCCTTGTACCATTGAGAAGTCAACTTAAGAGCCTAAAATCATTCATGAGTGGGATAAGGAATAACTGTAAATTGGCTTTGTATGGCTGATGCTTCATAGCCTAAGATTTGGAAAATAGTCTCTAAAGATAATACGAGTCTTGCAAGGCTGCCACCTAGTGTCATAATCCAATTTAGAAAATGAACGAATATTACCTAGGTCTTGTGTAACCATTTAACACTCACCCCTCAGACAAACGGATGCCTAGGAAAAATTAATCATAGTTTACAAAGGAAGCCATCAAGAGACTAACTTGTTAGTTGAGGGAGAAGTGATTGATAAAGAAATTGTGATAATGGTGTCAGTTTGTGATAGTAAAACACAACCAGGAAGAGCACTAGGGTTTCTGACACTGTGTGTGTTAACATGTTCTATTGGAGCTGAGTGTTTGGGGTGGAGGTGGCGGTCCTCTGATTTTTTTTCATTGCTAGAACAACATTTGACTGCTAACTCTGAGAGAGACAGCATTGTACAAAGGCTTTCCATTCCTGGAGACTTGATTTATCTTTTAGGGTCAAAGAACAAAACAGATGGTGATAATATACGTTTCATATGTATATTTTTGGATTTATTCAGAATTCCTCGCCTATGGTCATCCTAATGAATAATTCTGTTTTCACAATCAGCAGTCTGATTCACTTGCTCTGTAATTCTCTGTAACTATTCTAGAACTATGAGGGAAATACTAGGTATAAGATGTGAGCATTTCCCTAATCAGAGCAGAGAACTGGAAATTTTAATAAGCCTATTTAAAATGCTCTAGGGTCTTTAATGAAAATGCTAACATAACACAAAACTATACTATTAAACATATTTACACACTAATTATCCCTTAATGTTGTACAAATGTTACCAGAAACTGGTTTATATTCTATATTATTAAAATCTCATTTTTCCCACTTCATAAATTATTTCAAAGGCAATTTTCACCTGCAAATGACTATAAAGTGCTAGTTTTTTTTAAATCCTCTTTAACTATATTTCAAAGTTTTACACAGTGGGAGATTCCACCTCTGTTAGAAATTACATATAGCTGTGCTAGGCACATGAATTTGAGTTGTGCTTCAAATTGAACATGTTAATTTTTCGAGTTTTATTGAGATCTAATTGACGAAAGTGTATACATTTAAGGTACACAACTTGATGTTTTGATGTACATATATAGTGAAATAACTGCCACAATCAAGATAATTAGCATATCTGTTACCTCACATAGTTACTATCTTCTTGTGTTGTGTTTCGTGATAAGAACATTTAGACAATTTCAAGTAGACAATACCATACTGTTAATTTTAGTCACATTGCTGTAAATTAGATCTTCATAACTTGGTCATCTTGCATAACTGAAAATTTGTACCCTTTGACCATCACCTCTCCATTTCTCCCTCCAGCCCCTGGCAACCACCATTTTATTCTGTTTCTGTGGGTTTGACTATTTATATTTTACGTACAAATGAGATCAGGCAGTATTTGTCTTTCTGTGTCTGGTTTATTAACTTAGCATAATGTCCTCTAGATTCACCCCTTTTCATTTAGGTTTCTTCTATATCTTGGTTTTGTGAATAATGTTGCAGTGAAAATTGGAGTGCAGATATCTCTTTGAGATACCGATTTCATTTCCTTTAAATGTATACCCAGAAGTGGGATTTCTGGTTGAGAAGGTGGTTTTATCTTTAATTTTTTGAGGAACCTCCATACTGTATTCTGTAATGGTTGTACCAATTTACATTCCCATCAACTGTGTAAAAGGGTTCCCTTTTCTCCACATCCTGGCCAACATTTGTTATCTTTTGTCTTTTTGATAATAGTCATTCTACCAGGTGTTAGGTGATATCTCATTGTGGTTTTGATTTGCCCTTCCCTGATGATTAGTAAAATTGAGCACCTCTTCATATACCTGTTGGTCATTTGCATGTCTTCTTTTGAGAAATATCTATTCAGGTCCTTTACCCATTTTTTAATAGAGTTATTTACTTATTTATTTATTTTATTGAGTTGTTTGAGTTACTTTTATATTTTGGTTCTTAACCCCTTATCCAATATATGACCTGCTAATACTTTCTCCCATTCTGGAGGTTACCTTTTTACTCAATTGTTTCCTTGGCTGTGCAGAAGCTTTTTAATTAGTTCAATGCAATTTGACTTGTCTATTTTTTGTGTGTGTTGCCTGTGCTTTTGGTGTCTTATCCAAAAAATCACTGCCCAGGCCATCAATGTCAAGAAGCTTTTCCCCTATGTTTTCTTCTAGTAGTATTACCGTTTCATGTCTTATGTTTAACTCTTTAATCCATTTTAAATTGATTTTTGTATATGGTGTGAATTAAGGGTCTACTTTCATTCTTCTGCATGTGAATATCTTGTTTTCTCAACACAATTTATTGAAGACACTATCTTTTCCCCATTTCGTGTTCATGGCACCCTTGTTGAAGATCAGTTGACCATAGATGCATGGATTTATTTCTGGACTCTTTATTGTCTATTAGTCTGTGTATCTGTCTTTATGCCAGTACCATATAGCTTTGTAAAATATTTTGAAATCAGGGAGCGTGATGTCTCCAGCTTTGTTCTTCTTGCTCAAGAGTGTCTCGGCTCTTTGTGATCTTTGGTGATTCAATATGAATTTTAGGATTGTCTTTTCTATTTCTGATAAGAATGCCATTGGGATTTTGATAGCGATTGTGTTGAATCTTAGATCACTTTGGGTAGTATGGACATTTAAACATTATTAATTCTTCAGTCTTTGAACATGAGATGTCTTTCCACTTATTTGTGTTTTTAATTTTCTTTATTAATGTTGATTAAAGCAAATTAAATCCCATAAAGCAAATTTAATCAGGTAGGACGTCAACCTGATTTAAAACTTGTAGTTTACTGGTTAAAAAATAACCAGTAAACTGGTTGCAAATAAGGTTAACATTATAGGAGGGTAATCACCTTTATTGTATTTCTCATTACTTTTCTAACTGTAGAAATATTTACGGTCTTGCATTTATTAATGACAAATTTGTATTGTTGAAAGTTTTCAAGGTTTCAAATTTCAAAGAGCAGAGAGTACTATCCCAAACAGTAATTTCTTGGAAGCCTGGTCATAAAGGGACAGTAGTTAGAAAGGTCAATCTGTTGACTCTCCAGTGATCTCACATGACTACAGTGACACTCAAACCTTTTGATCCTTGGAACCATACTATGAATAAATTGATCTTTGATCAGAACCTCTTCAACCAGACAGATTGACAATTAAATCAAATTTGAAATCAACTTAGTTCACTTAGCATAACTGTACATGGTCTTCAGTGAGTCTTCTTGCCTTTGTGCATCATTCAAGAATAGCACCTCATGCAGTGGTTCAGAGTCCGCCTGCCGATGCAGGGGACACGGGTTCGTGCCCCGGTCCGGGAAGATCCCACATGCCGCGGAGCGGCTGGGCCCGTGAGCCATGGCCGCTGAGCCTGCGCGTCCGGAGCCTGTGCTCCGTAACGGGAGAGGCCACAAAAGTGAGAGGCCCGCGTACCGCAAAAAAAAAAAAAAAAAAAAGAATAGCACCTCACGGACTAAAAGCAATAGAATAATGATAAACTTCCAGAAATCTGAATTGATTCCAGGAACTAATGTATCCAGAGAGTCCTTTAGCCCTACCAAAGCCCTACCATCAGCAACACAGAGTGATAGCTCCTATTAATCTGGGCACAGCCCGTTGTCCCCTGAAGCTCAAGAAAGTTAAGACAGAATGCAGCAATGTTGTCTTAGGACAAAGCACAATGACAACAGATGGGAAGTTGTAAGTAATTATGCTGTATGCTGTGTAGTGATGAAGTTATGAAGGACATAAACTTTGAAGAAGCCTAGTAAGGAATGGAGGAACCCTTAGAAAGGGAAAGGTAGTCATCCCAAATTGATACTAGTAAGTCTCAACATCACAGAGGCGAGATGAGTGTCTGGTTTTAAAGCATACCTGAAAATTATTTGACACTCTTCCCACCAAGAGGTGAAGTCTAATTTCCCACCTCACCTCCTTTTAAATATGGACTGGCCTTAGTTAACAGTGGCTACTAAAGAGAACACAGCTAGAGTGATGGTGTATAACTTCTGAGGCTAGTTTAGAAAAGGCAGCACGGCTTCTGACCGGCTCTGTTAGGACACTTGCCTTTGCAACAAAGCTGATACGGTGCATGGAAGCCCAGTCCACATAGAGAGGCCATGTGTAGGTGTTTCTGTTGTTAGCCCCTGCTGAGGTCCCAACCAACAGCCAACATCAATCACCAGACATGCGAGTAAGGAAGGCTCAGAGGTGGTTCCAGCTCTAGGCATTGTTCGAGTGCAACATAATGAGAGACTCCAAGTGAAATCCACCAAGCTGAGCTTAGTCAACCCCTAGAACTGTAAAGTAATAATAATTAGAAATTGTTCTTATTTTACACCACTTAATATGGATCAGATTGTTAATCAGGAAGAGATAGTTGAAACATTGGGACATATATAGGGGTAGTAGCCCTTAGAGATGATTTGTGAAAATATTCCTGCT
>NW_006773959.1:81132-109721 GCF_000442215.2 Lipotes vexillifer | reverse complement strand
CCTGCTGAAGTTAGCATGTTTCCCTATCATCATATATGGATTAGGACAAATCTCAAGTCTCTAACAGAGACATTGAAATGTAATTCATGTAAAAGAATGTGAAATTGACAGTAGTGCCCACCTGCTTTGTGTATTGTGTCTGTAATATGAAGGGAAGTGATTTGTTGAAATTTAAGAAATTAGTTAAAAAGTAAAAATTGTTCTATTTTGCAGGAGTGTAACTTGACCGTTTGCCATGAATATTCTAGGCCCTTTGACAGGTATAGATAGGGTGTATCCATGTATAATACTATTTAACAGAACTAAACACTTAATCACGTTTTGTGTATTAATTTGTATATTTATACAACATGTTGTTCCAAAAAGAATTTGAGGAAGCTTAAAAAGAAAATCTAAGATTGGAAACTGTATGATAAATTTTTTAAAGTTGTGCCATGAGAAAACAGAAAATGCAGAGTGAGGACAAAGCACACTGACAAATTAGGCTAAAATGCATTCAATTATGACTTACATTTTGTGGGCCACAAGTTTCCAATATTCAGTATAGAAGTAAATTTAGACAACTGCATAATTCAAAATACCAGATTAAACAAAATAGTTATCCAAGAGCACTTGCTCCTTGAACTACAGAAATGCGACTTTTTTTTCCTTGAGGAGAGTGTCAAAAAATGAGACATTATGCACTATAATGAACATCTTTTCACTTAGAGGCATACATCATTTTATTGCACTTTATTGTGCTTTCAGATACTATGTTTTTTACAAATTGAAAATTTGTGGCAACCCTGTGTTATCAGATGATGGTTCCATTTTTTAGCAATAAAGTATTTTTCAATTAAGGTATGTATTTTTAGAGCAAACTTAATAGAGTACTGTATAATGTAAACATAACTTATATGCACTGGGAAACCAACAAATTCTGTGACTAGCTTTATTGCTATTTTAGCTTTATTGCAGTAGTTTGGAACTGAACCCACAGTGTCTCCAAGGTGTGCCTGTATTATGTTGACAAATTCCAGAGAATTTGTTTTCTTTTGTTTTCTGTCTTTTTTTGTTTTTCTTTCGTATTTAAATTACATAAGTGATACCATTTTATTGAAGAAAAGGGGAACTCATATAAATTAAAAGGCAAAAAAAATACCTCTTTGTGTTGCCACCAGCTTCACCACTTAATTTGAAATATCCCTTTTATCAAACAAGAAATTCTGCGTAAGCTACTTACTTTTGTTGAAATGACCAAAAATTTTCCAAATTTGGTGAAAACGATAAACTCATAGATCCAAGAAACTCAACAAAATTGAAGCAAAAGAAACAAAGTACAGGTGTACCTCATTTTATTGCGCTGCGTAGATATTGTGGTTTTTACAAATTGAAGGTTTGTGGTAACGCTATGTCAAGCAAGTCTATTGGCAACATTTTTCCAACAGCATTTGCCCACTTCATGTCTCTCTGTCACATTTGGGTAATTCTTGCAATATTTTTTTTTCCCCCATCATCAGTATTTATTGAGCATTTACAGTGGTGTACTAGGCGCAATGGAACATACAGAAAGCATTGTCCCTGCTCTCGAGGAGCTTACATTCTAAAAGAAAAAAAATACATCTCTTTTAAAATGGTATTTTTGTTCGGTGTTTTCTTCAAGGTACTGAGGAAATAGCTTGTAGGGTGAGTTTTGGGTATAACTTAGCCCCATCATTATTCAAAGAGAGGAAGAGGAAGGATTTTAAAGGCAAAGACAGTGACAGACCATTCAGTATAGGTAGGGTTTACAGGGAGATAAACACAATCTCATCAACTAAGGAGAGATTTGCTGCAGTGTATAGGATGAGGGAAATAGTTTCTGGGATGCAAGCAAAGGAAACAGGGTATCCTTAGGCGTTGAGTGGAGCCAGAAAGATCATGCGGCCTTTTCCCCAAGAACATGGCCACCAAGTAGGAACGGTTGGTGACAAGACACAAGGCTTAAAAAAGGTAATCTTGTGCACCTGACAAATAGAATAAAGGATCAAAATTGAAGGCAGGCTATAAGAGTATCAAGAAATTCTTAAAAACAAAAGTGATTTGGAAGCATGAAACTTACAGTTAATGCCACCCAATGTCACGATGGGCCAAGAACATTGCGGCTTCCTAAGTTAGAAAATGCCATATACCAAAATTTTAAAGGGAACACATTACTTTTTTTTCATTCAATCCCCCTATCTCTGAAAAAAAAAAAATTTTTTTTTCAGGGGGAGGGGGGAGTATGGGACATGGTTGGGAACAGTAGTAGTTATCTTAGTAGTATTTTGTCGTTATGATAAACTTTGTATTCAAACTTAGTAAAAGCCATTAGGGCTGACAGAAGGCTTTGAATTTACCCACTAGTAAGTCCTTAAAATCACCTGATCTCACATGAACTGGCTTTCTCATTGCAAAGCAGTTACCTAGAAGAACAACTGTAGTTAATAGTCTGTACTAGCACTGTCCAATAGAAATATAATATGAACCTCGTATGTAATTTAAAATTTTCTGGTACTTCGTTTAAAAAAGGCAGAAAATAATGAAATAATGCCTTTTGCAACAACATAGACGGACCTAGAGATTATCATACTAAGTGAAGTAAGTCGGACAGAGAAAGACAAATATCACATGACATTGATATGACAATTTTATTTTTCCTTTTCCATTTTTTTCCTGTAGGAAAAATCAGGGAAGAAGGCTTTCCATGGTGGAAAGCATGACATTGTTGACATATGTTGAACAATTAGAAGTTATGTCGAATCTAGGAAAATAAGTTTGAAACATGAATAGTGGTGGGGTTGGAGTCGGAGAGGTTCATGCAAAAAAAAAAAAAAAGAAAGAAAGAAAGAAGTGGTGAAAGCGTATGCTAAGCTAAGGCTCCTGTACCATTTTGCTCATATTAGAGATAAAATGTAAGTAGCCAGGTTTTTGTGTAGAAATCCTCTACGTTATTGCTATTGGATATGCTTTAGAAGTAGATGAAATTCATGAGGTGAATTATCATTGCAAATCCTGAATTTTTCATCCCTGTCTCTGCCTCAGTTCTGCACAGAATCCAGTCTACTAAAATCTTTGGTTTCCCAGAAATGAAATATTAAAAAAGTAGAAAACTCTGTTGCTAAAATCAACTATGTAATAATCACAGTTTTATCAGAAATATAACAATAAGAACACTGCATTTTGAGTAATCACATCCACATTAAGAGGAAAAATAAGCAAGGCTATGCATTTATGAGCCAAACCCATTTCCTGAGGGGCATATATATTGACTAATATTAGGATTTAAAAATCAATTTGGCATTTTTTTATTTTCTGCAAGTGGCAAATGAACAGAGGAGGGAAATAGGAATAAATGGAAGTTACCGAAAGATCGGTGGCTGCAGTGGGGACCGTGTTGTGCTTGACATTTGATATTTCCAAGAAATCCATAATATTGCGGTGAAAGTCTCATGCCCGCCCTCATCCTCTCAGTTCTGTGTGTTTGTGTGAATGATGCCACAGTCTGGCAAGACCACATCTCTCCTCGACTTGCTGCTGTTTTATTCTGGCTCTTTGGAAATACGTTCCTGTTGGCTGCTCTGATCTCAAGATGAGTCGGGGATGTTGATTTTTCAGTGTGTGTTCTTCCAAACTGGCCGTTCCTTTGGCAGTCTATCTCAGTGAAGGCAGTAAGAATGAGTCGTGTTATCCAAACAGAGAGAAATAAAAATCACAGCTGGGCGTTATCTCGGCAGCAGGCCTCTCCTTGCGAGCATTCCCATATCATCTGGCTGACGGTTCCCTCAACTGTCTGAATGTGAGAAACTTCTGTCACCAGATATCGCTGCCAATTGGAATGAGGGGACTTTCTGATCTCAGAGATCCTTAGAGATGAGTCTCCGCACGGCCCTAGAAGGCTCCTTTCCTGGACTTAACCTCACTCACAGCTGGATTGGTGACACGTCTGCCTTTATTCTCTCCCCCTAGGAAATACTGTCGTTCTCCTGCCTCACGACTGTGGAAACACAGGTGCGTGGGGTGTTTATTGGCTCCCATCAGCCAGACAGCAGCACAGGCAGCATTGTAGCACGCAGGTGGTTATTGCTGTTGTTTGGAAAACAGTTTAGTAATAGAACATCTTGGGCCTGACTTAGGAGTTGAGCTTGGCGAGTGCAGTGGAAACTGTGTGAAAATCTGGGAGTAGGCAGGACAGAAAGAAGGGCAATCACATCTTGCTAGGGTGGCAAGCCCACGCGGATAACTGCTACTTTCTATTTCCGTAATGTCACCCACCCTCACCGTGGCATATCTTGCTCTACAACTTGTGCTCCTATTCAAGATGTGTGGTGCTCTTGGTCCTCTCGAGCAAGAGAACGTGTTTGCCATTTAGTCAGGCTCACATTACTCATAAGATGGGGTTGATCGAGGGAAAAAAAAAATCATGATTTTAACACTGCCACTTTCCTCTGTGCAACTATCTCACCACATTTCGTGCATTTGATTAAAATAAAGTAGAGATATGTATTTGGGCAAAAGACAATCTCCCTGTGCCTCTCTCAAAATAATAAAGGTTTTTCTCTTATTATCAATTGCAACTGATATTCATTTATTTATTTAGGCTGCACTGGGTTTTAGTTGCAGCATGCAGGATCCTTAGTTGCGGCATGTGGGATCTTTAGTTGCGGCATACGGACTCTTAGTTGCAGCGTGCATGCGGAATCTAGTTACCTGACTAGGGATCGAACCCGGGCCCCCTGCATTGGGAGCACAGAGTCTTACCCACTGGACCACCAGGGAAGTCCCTGAACAGTTTTCTTTTGTTAAAAGATGATTCTCTGTAGAAGTCTCTGTCTACAGAGAGTTGTGGATTGTGGGGACTTAGAAGACAGGCGTTTCCAAAGTAGTAGAGACTAAAGGCGAGTTCGAACTGTCTCCACTTCCCCACAGAGTTTCTAGACTCCAGACCTGGTCCACAGCCTGGTTTATGCCCCAGGACCCATAATGAGAAGGCACACATGAAGAACTTCTTTCTGATTCATTTGGACTGGATGGAAAAAGAGACCGTGCAGCCTGTATTATCTCAAGTTTATTATGTCCTCTCTGGCCTCCCAGCCCTACAGCCCTCCCATCAAGGGGCAAGACAACTACACCCCAGCCGTCCTGTCCACGACACTTACAGTGGTTGCCAGTCACTTAGGGGACCAAGCCCAGACTCCCCAGGCTCTTTGAACTCTCCAAACCCTAACAACGTTCATTTACTCGACTCTCTCTCTCTCCTCTTCAGTCCCACATCTTTTATTCATCGCTATTTTTAAAAAAATTTATTTATTTAGGCTGCGCCAGGTCTTAATCGCAGCATGCGGGATCTTCGTTGAGGCACGTGGGCTTCTGGTTGCGGCATGCATGTGGGATCTAGTTCCCTGACCGGGGATCAGACCCGGGCCCCCTGCACTGGGAGCACGGAGTCTTACCCACTGGACCACCAGGGAAGTCCCTATTCGTTGCTACTTGTCTCCACACGTTTTTCATTACATATGACTCACCCAGAACCACCATTTTCAGGCAGTTATATGTTAGTCCCTGCCTCTTCTCTTAGCCAGATCTCCTACAAACTTCAAGGTGCAGCTCAGGGTTAAGCTTTTATTTCCTTAGATCGTTTAATGACTCTTTGGCTCTTCTAATTCCCATGAAGCATTCTCTCAGTGAACTCTGTACCACACTGTGTAGTACTTTATTATTGAATCACCTAATCTTTTATTATCGCCTGCACATTTCATAGACGCACCTGCACGCACACAGTCTTATCCCATAAATGTGATATTCTACACTTAATTATTATTTCAATAAATAGCACTCTCCTGCCATGGGTCAAGTACTGCACTAAGAACTGTGGATGAAATAAAACGTAAAATTTATGATCCCTGCTTTCAAAGAGATCAGAAACTTATCAGTAAATATTAGGCACATGGAAAATAACTAACAAGAGGAAGAGGGTGCTGTGTCATGATAATTACAAGGAGAAGCATATAGACATAGGTCTTAGAAACTCAAAGCCAAATAACAGTAAATATGTCCCTAAAACTAATAAAATGAAAATGCAGAGAATTCCAGACTCAGCCAACTAGACAAATATTCTCAGCAAAAATAGTTTTGACAGATTCTTAAAAAATGAAAAAAACATTGACACTTAGAGTTCATATGGATGAGATTTTTAAGCTGTTTTTCAGTTCTAAGCTTTGAACTTTTGGAAATACATCCGTATGTGTTGGCCCCTCTAATCATCACATTGTACTCCTTAAGCTGAAGTTTTGTAAAGACTGGTTATGACTAGAAATTCTCCAGTGCTGGAAATACCCTGAGATGAAAAACACCCTGGCCTGAAGTTGGACAAAATCGAATTTAGATGTATTAACCACATTGTCCATATAAAAATAATAATAGCAAGAAGCATCTGTTAAGCACTGATTATGGGTGAGCACTGTGTTATGTAGGGCGGTGTAGGTCAGTTTTGTGGCCTGAAGTAAATGCCACATTCAGAAAGTGGTAATTGAGGTTGCGTGAAAGGCAGAGTTAAGGGGAACTGATAGGGTTTGGTGAAGGTTGCCATTGCTGTAATAGTGGATCACAAGTAGCAGCTAGGTGTGAAGAAGCAGGGGGAGTCAGCCACTGGAGCGCCAAGAGAACTGATAGTTGCAGGTGAGAGCCACCCCGTTAGAAACTCAAGTCCTTGGGAAAAGAAAGCAGACCGTACAAAATCCTGACCCAAGAGGCAGGAGCCTGAAAGAATGTGTATCCTGATCTCCTGTTGGTGTCTCAGTTTGCCTAAACCCAACCAGAAGCCAGAACTCAAAGGGACCCAACTGATATAATGCATTGAGGTCATCCTCCCAGGGCACAGACATGGTGGTGTGATTAATAGGTGTTCTAAAGGAACTTGCTATCTCCCTGCCTTTTAAGAAAGTTTAATGCTAATGACAGGGGAGGTGAAGAGATTCTTTGGGTTAGAAAGCTCGATGACTTTTCTTTCGAGGTTTATTTGGATATGGCTAATCGTGAGGGAGTGAAAAGCCACTTTCAATTTAAACCGCAATAACTTGAGGTAAATATTACTCAAGTGTAGCCCATTCTGTTGCAGATGCTACAGCATTTTGGAAAACAACTTGGAAACCTTAGTAAACATGTCCTCAAACAATAAAGCTCCAGACAAAGCCCAGAGAGCAAGAAAGAAGATAATAGATGTTGCTTTAAAATAATTTATCTTTTTCTTTGGTATGAAAATAGAGTAATGAAGGGAAGAGTATTTTATAATAGTGATTGACTACAACTGTGTGAAAGGGCCTCTCTCATGGGAAGGGAGGCTGAAGAAGCAAGTATTTTAGCTGAACACGTTGCCTGGACAACATCCTGGTTATGTTAGTAAAGAAGAGTGAAAAATAGATCCCAGGTGGGCAACTAGCAGGTAATGCGCATCTTTCCATTGTATATATGAAGAATAAGTCTCAGCCATTTTAAGCTACTTTCCCAAGTCATAGATAATAAGTGGAAGAGAGAATATTTTAACACAGGGCTGACTGGTTGAAAACATTTGCTTTTTCCTTCAAATCAGACTAGGAGAGCAAAAATCCACCCCTTCATTCACCTAATGAATCACTTCTTGAAAGCTGAAGAATAGGTTCCTTACCTAAAATCACATAACTAGCGGAAAAGCCATATTAGCAAATGATCGTCCAGATTTTTACCTGTGATTTTCTTTTTTTCTTTTTTTTACTTAAAAATCACTGCTTCAAATTTGTATTTTTCAGAAACCACACTGGTGAATGCCTACAATTAATTCCTTTAATATATTAGTAACTACCAGATGTTCTACTGTAGAATCCTATGATTCTCCTGAGGCTATGTATACCTTATTTGATTTATCAGCCTAATGTTGTATCTGATTTACAGCTCATACACATGAGGTCATCTGTAGGCTTATTCTACTTCCTGTCTTTCTCCTCCTTTCTGTCTCTTTTTTTTGTTATTTGTGTTATATATAATTTCAGAACATATAATATTTAAATCATACTCTGACATGCTGTTTCAAGCCATTATTTTATCTTAAATGTAGTTACTTATGTTTGTCAGCAGTCTTTTTGTCAAAAGTTTTCCTAATCATCACTAGTTGACTAAAGCTCATTCTCTAGGAAAGGCACATGAAATTGATATAACCCTGGTTACTGAATGTTTTACTTATTTATTTTTAAAATTTATTTACTTATTTATTTTTTAACATCTTTGAGTATAATTGCTTTACAATGGTGTGTCAGCCGCTGCTTTATAACAAAGTGAATCACTCACACATATACATATGTCCCCATCTCTTCCCTTATTTTTTAACATCTTTGAGTATAATTGCTTTACAATGGTGTGTCAGCCGCTGCTTTATAACAAAGTGAATCACTCACACATATACATATGTCCCCATATCTCTTCCCTCTTGCATCTCCCTCCCTCCCACCCTCCCTATCCCACCCCTCTATTTCTGAATGTTTTACACTCTTAAAGGACAGCTTGCTTGGGTACAAAATCATTGTTTCAAACTTTTTTTAAGAAATATCTTGTAGTCTTACTTCAATGTCTTCTGTTATTTAATGGTGCTGTTGAAAAAGATCTAATACCAACCCAGTTTCCTTTACCTTTGCATTTTACCTGGATGGCCATAGAATTATTTTTTCATCTTAAACGTTCAGTGATTTTCGAACTTCCCTGGTGGTCCATTGGGTAAGACTCCGTGCTCCCAAGGCAGGGGGCCTGGGTTCGATCCCTGGTTTTGGGGAACTAGATCCCACACGCATGCCGCAAGTAAGAGTCCGCATGCCGCAACTAAGAAGCCCACATGCCACAACTAAAAGATCCCGCATGCCGCAACTAAGAAGTCCACATGCTGCAACTAAAGATCCCACATGCCGCAAGGAAGATCCCACATGGCACAACTGAGACCTGGTGCAGCCAAAATAAAATAAATAAAAATAAATAAATAAAATGTATATTAAAAAAAAACCTTCAAAAGTTCAGTGATTTTACCAGGATATGTCTTGAGATTTATTATCCTGGATCATTTTCATCAGGTACATGAAGTTGGTATTCAAATGTATATTCAAATCTTCCTTTATTTCAGGAGCATTTTCTTAAATAATAGTTTTGAATATTTGTTTTGTTGAATTGTTTTGAACTTCTTTGAGGAGTCAAATTATGTGCATATTGAAACTTTTTTCTGACTAATTTCTATAGTTTTGTGAGGGTTTTTTTTTGCATTGGATTCGAATAAAGTTTCGGGAATCAAGAATAGCTCAACTTTGGAAAGTATGTAAAAGACATAAATCTACAAAAACCACATCAGTGGCTTAAAAGAAGAAAATAGTAACATCTCTACAGAAGCAGAAAATTTTTTACTAAGCTCACCACATTTTGTGATAAAAACAGTAAACTAAGAAGATAAGGGAATTTCCTTAACCTAAAGAAAATTTCTGTAAAATTCCTAAAAGAAATGTCATTCAGGAGCATTCCTTTTATTAGTTAGTAAGTTTAGAAATATTTTCATGTTTTATCATGAGAAAGTAAAAATAAGATAGACAAAAAATAATGGACATATATATTGTTTCATCCATATACCTACCCACTTTCTTAGCAAACATCCAAGCCATCTTCCAGCATACCCTTTCAGTTATTTTGAAGCAGGTCCCAGTCATCATATTATTCCATCTGTAGATATTTCTGAATGTATCTCTAAATGAAAAACACTCCTTAAAAGCAAAGCGAGAGAGTGGCATGGACATATATACACTACCAAACGTAAAATAGATAGCTAGTGGGAAGCAGCCACATAGCACAGGGAGATCAGCTCGGTGCTTTGTGACCACCTAGAGGGGTGGGATAGGGAGGGTGGGAGGGAGGGGGACGCAAGAGGGAAGAGATATGGGGACATATGTATATGTATAACTGATTCACTTTGTTATAAAGCAGAAACTAACACACCATTGTAAAGCAATTATACTCCAATAAAGGTGTAAAAAAAATAAAACAGGAATGTCACTATCACCTCTGTGCAGTAAGTATAGCTTAATATCATCCAATATCTAGTTAGTATTTTAATTTCCCCAGTTTGTACATGTTTTGTTATAGTTAGTTTGAATTATGTTCCATGTAAAGCCTTTACATTGCAATAGGTTATGTCCCTTGACTCTTTTTATTGATATAATGCCTCTCTTTCCTTTATTTTCTTGCCATTTATGTTTTGGAAAAAAACAAAAAACAACAACAAAATAACGGAATGGTTTCTTCTATACTGTTTCACACAATCTGGATTTTACTAATTGAATCCCTATAGTTTAGTTTAACATGCTCCCCTGTCTCTGGTATTTTATGTAAATTGTTGATTAGATGTAGAATTTTCATTAGATTCTGATTTGCATTTTTAACAAAACTGCCTCGTAAGTGGTATAGTGTACTCTCATTAGAAGGCACAGAATATCTGATGCTATCTTTGTTAGAGTAACAGCCATTGATAGGCATTGTCTTGCTCCATTATTTCAATAATAGTTGCAAATTGATGATATTCTAATTCTGTTATTCTTTTTTCATTTATTTATTAGCTAGGATGTTTCTATAAAGAAGTACCTGAAGTTACAGTTAATTCTAGAATGGCAAGATAAATACTTAATTCTTTCCTTTTATTTATTTTCTAAGTAATGAATTCATTCCTTTGCATCCCTCACAGTTGACCAGTGAGTGTGATGGGGTGTGTGTGTGTGTGTGTGTGTGTGTGTGAGAGAGAGAGAGAGAGAGAGAGAGAGAGAGAGAGGGAGAGAGGGAGAGAGGGAGAGGGAGGGAGAGGTACAAATGGATTTAAAGATATTTTAAAACATATTTGTTTTTCATTCTTTGCACTTATTATCCATGCCCTAACTGTCCCATTTTTGGCAGGGCATAATTCTTCTCTAGTTGGTGTGACATGATTCAAATATTATTTAATAATCTCCTAGTATGAACAGATGTTCTAGGCTCACATTCCACATTTTCATCCTCAGGTATATAATCAACCGTTTCTACAGGGAGACTTGCTTTTAATTTTTTAAATCTCTTTTTTTACCTACGTTTCCATAAACTTTGCTCTTCATTTATATCTTCTCTATCCTTTACTGTGCTTTCTGTAGTGGTTATTCTTGTGTTCCTTGTAATTTCATCTTCATTTAAAATATTTTTTTAATTTGTTTCCTGAATTCTGTTGATTCATATTTCATATCATCCTATTTTCAGGCCATCACTTCCTGTTTCTTTGGCCACCTTTTCTTCGAGTTCTTACGTTTGTATTCCATGATATTCCCACATAACTATAATTGCTTTTTCAAGCATTTGTTTTCTATTTTATTTTTTTCCTTTTTAAAAAATTTTTGTTGAAATGTTAAATTATAATTTTTATCTGCTTCATCAAAACCATTTTCAGGTGAGTTTTCCTATTATCTATAGGAATTAATGTTCCTCTCATTCATGCTTTATTCTGTACTACCTTTCTGTGTGGGCAGAGCTTCCTCCTTTCCTGTTGCTTTCATTTAAATGAGATGGATTTTCCTGGACTTCTAGTAGGGAGCTGGTGTGAGGAATACAGGGATGTGCCATGATATCATTCCCGGCTTCACAGCTCACACCTCCCTCCTCTGTCACTACAGTGAGTGCCTTACAATATGGTCAACTCTGTAGCCAGCCCTGCTCTGACTCTCTGAGCCCAGCCTGATAAGAGCGAACTTCTCCTGCCAGCCCTGGATTTCCTAGTTCCCTCCATGGCCCTTTCTTCCACCATCACACACCCTTAGACGCTGTTTCTTGCTGGCATGTCCTGCTGTCTGCCACCTCTGGGCTCCCGAACTCTTTCTGGACCTTGTCTCTCTCTTCCTTCCCCAGGGCCCTTGAGGTTCTCAGTCTCAGTTATACTCCTGATATTTCCCACTCAGATAGGATGCCCTCATTTGGGAAGCAGCTATTGGTTGGAGACGGCTGAGATCCCAGAGCTCTTTGAAGCTCTTTGCCCACCCTGTGCACCCCCTCAGTCCTCTCGCAGCCACCTGCTTCCTGTGCATCTTCACCTTCAATGTAATCTATATGCAACTGAGTCTGTGAGTTTTCTCTCTCTCCTAGTTTCACTGAAAATATAAAGTTTTTTGGTTTTCATTTCTCCTTTTTTGTACACATGATTTCCAGGAGGAATGAAATACTCCCAAATCAGTTACTTGGTTATAAAACTCTTGATTGTAAACTATTTGGTTATGAAGTTTGATTTCCAAACTTTTCTACATAGTTAGAAAAGTATCGTTTGCTAAGGATTGCTAAGGACCAGGCTCAGTGCCATTTACGATAGATGTGATGACTCAGTTTGTTACCAAACACAAGTTCGTGTGCCCAACACGCAGTGAGGCCAAACAAACATCAGAGTTTGGAGCAGAGAAGGGTTTATTGCAGGTCCAAGCAACTAGGACGGGTGGCTCGTGCTCAAAAAATTTCCACACTTCGAATATGTCATCTTGCTGCTTTTTCATCTCTTATTTCTTTTTTCTCTAGCTTTGTCGAGGTTTTAATTGACAAATAAAAATTGTATATACGTAAGGTATATAATATGATGTTTAGATATATGTATATATTGTGAAATGATTACAAAAATGACATTAATTAACATATCCATAACCTCACATAGTTATAGTTTTTTTGTGGTGAGAATACTCTCAACAAATTTCAAGTATACAGCATACTATTTACTATAGTTACCATGCTGTATATTAGAGTTCCAGAACTTATTCATCCTGCATAAATGAAACTTTGTACCCTTTGACCAAAATCTCCCCATTTCCACACACTCCCCCCCCGCATCATCCTCTGGCTACCACCATTTCATTCTCTGCTTTTATGAGTTTGACTTTTTTATATTCCACATATAGGTGAGATCATGGAGTATTTGTCTTTTAGGTCTGGCTTATTTCACTTAGCATAACATATTCTGGTTTCATCTACGTTGTTGTAAATGGTGGATTTCCTTCTTTTTTGTGGTATGTATCACATTTTCTTTATCCATAGTCTGTCAATGTACACTTAGATTGTTGTCTTGGCTATTGTGAATGATGCTGCAGTGTACATAGGAATGCTTATATGTCTTCAGGATACTGATTTCATTTCCTTTTGGATAGGTACCCAGAAGTGGGATTTCTGGATCACAGTTAGTTCTATTTTTAATTTTTTGAGGAACGTCCATACTCTTTTCCATAATGGCTGTACCAATTTACATTCCCATCAACAATGCACAAGGGTTCCCTTTTCTCCACATCCTCACCAATATTGATATCTTTTGTCTTTTTAATGTGAGGTTTGTGAGGTGATATCTCATTGTGGATTTGATTTGCATTTCCCTAATGATTAGTGATGTTGAGCAGTTTTTCATATCCAGGCATACCTTGTTTTATTGCACTTCACTTTATTGTGCTTCACAGATGCTGTGTTTTTTACAGATTGAAGGTTTATTGCAACCCTGAATCGACCAAGTGTATCAGTGCCATTTTTCCAACAATGTTTGATCGTTTTGTGTCTCTGTGTCCCATTTTGTTAATTTTTTGCAATATTTTAAACTTTTTCATCATTATATTTGTTATGGTGATCTGTGATCAGTGGTCTTTGATGTTACTGTTATAAAAAGGTGATGACTTGCTGAAGGCTCAGATGATGGTTAGCATTTTTTTTAGCAATAGTATTTCTTAATTAAGATATGTACGTTTTTAAGACACAATGCTTTACACACACAATAGACTAAAGTTTAGGGTAAACATAACTTTTACATGCACCGGAAAACCAAAAAAATTGCTTTATTGCCTCAGTCTGGAACTGAACCCACATTATTTCTGAGATATGCCTGTACTTGTTGGCCCGTTTTATGTGTTATTTTGAGAAAGGTCTGTTAAGATCATTTGCCCATTTTTTTACTCAGGTTATTTTATTTTTCTTGCTTTTGCATTGTATGAGTTCCTTATATATTTTAGATATTAACCCCTTATCTGACATATGGTCTGCTAATAGTTTCTCCCATTCTGTAGGTTGCCTTTTCACTCTGTTGATTTTTTTCCTTGCTGTGCAGAATCTTTTTAGCTTGATGTAGTCCCACTTATTTTACTTTTGTTTTTCTTGCTTGTGCATTTGGTGTCATATCTGGAAAATCGTTGCCCAGATAAATGTCAAGAAGTTTTTTCTGTCTGTTTTCTTATAGTGTACTGTAGTTTCAGGTCTTACTTTTAATTCTTTAATTCATGTTGAGTTGATTTTTGTACTTGGTATGAGATAAGGGTTCAAATTCATTCTAATGCATATGACATAGAAACATACAGTTTCCCAACATAATTTATTTATTTATTTTTTTTTAATTTATTTTTTTTAACATCTTTATTGGGGTATAATTGCTTTACAATGGTGTGTTAGTTTCTGCTTTATAACAGAGTGAGTCAGTTATACATATATATATGTTCCCATATCTCTTCCCTCTTTGTCTCCCTCCCTCCCACCCTCCCTATCCCACCCCTCCAGACAGCCACATAGAACCGAGCCGGTTTCCCCCAACATAATTTATTGAAGAAACTATCCTTTTCTCATTCTTTCTTCTTGGCTCTTTTGACAAAGGTCAGCTGACAATACATGCATGGATCTGTTTTTAGGCTCTCTGTTCTATTACAGTGGTCTGTATGTGTGTCTTTATGCCAGTATCATACTGTAGCTCTGTAATATATTGAATATTTTGAAATCTGGAAGTGTGATGCCTCCAGCTTTGTTTTTCTTGCTCAAAATAGCTTTTAGGGGTCTTTTGTGGTTCCATATGTATATTAGGATTGTTTTTTTCTGTTTCTGTAAAAAAATGCCATTAGGATTCTGATGGGGATAGCATTGAATCTGTAGATCACTTTGGGTGGTATGGACATTTTAACAATATTAAGTGTTCTAATCCACGAACACAGGATGTCGTCCCATTTATCTGTGTCTTTAATTTCTTTCATCAAAGTTTTATAATTTTCAGTATGCAGATCTTTTACATTTTTGGTTAAGTTTATTCCTATGTCTTTTATTCTTTTTGTTGCTCTTGTGAATGGGATTGTTTTCCTATTTCCTTGTTAGATAGTTCATTGTTATTTTACAGAAGCATGATTGATTTTTGTTTCCTGTAACTTTACTGAATTCATTAGTTCTAAAACATTCTTGATTGATTCTTTAGGGTTTTCTTCATATATGAGCATGTCATCAGCAAACAGATCATTTTACTTCTTTCCAATTTGGATGCCCTTTATTTCTTCTTGCCTAATTACTCTTGCTAGGACTTCTACTACTATGTTGAATAGAAGTTGTCAGAGTGGACATCTTTGTCGTGTACTAGGTCTTAGAGGGAAGGCTTTGAGTTTTCCCTCATTGATTATGATACTAGCTGTGTGCTTTTCATATAGGGACTTCACTGTGTTCAGGTAAGTTCCTTCTATACCTATTTTGTTAAGTGTTTTAATCATGAATGCACGTTGAACTTCGTCAAATGCTTTTTCTGTGTCTAGAGCAAGGATCACATGTTTTTTCTCTTTCATTTTAATGTGGGGTATCAGTTTAATGGGGGGGGGTAGTATCGACTCCAGGCTGTACCATCAACTTGTATCAGCGTCAGTGAAGACTGCAGGGGTCTTCAGTGGCAAAAACTGCAAGTGTCTGCAGTGGTGACAAGGGTCACTAGAGTCCTCTTGCTCTCTTTTACCCATGTGAAGCATGGTTGCAGCTGAGGGAATTCCTCTTGATGCTGAGTCCTGCCAGAATGGAGGATTAGATGATGCAGGAAAAATGTTTTCCTATGCCTTTCTGTGTGGTGATCCTGAGTTTTTTTGTGTTCTATGGGGTTTTTGCAGCCTTCTTTCACTCTGGAACTCTCTCAGAGCTAGTTTTATCAGTTGTTTAGCCACTGTTTTTTATTGTTTTTGTGTGGGGAGATGAGCATTGTGTCCTCTTATTCTGCCATCTTGCTAAGATCACTGACTTCTATTACTTCTGATAAGATGTCATCTGTTAATCTTATGGGGTTCCCTTAAATGTGATGAGTCATTGTTTTCCTCTTGCTACATTCAAAATGCTCTCTTTGGCTTTCAACATTTTTGAATATAATGTGTCTGGGTGGGGATCTCTTTGCATTATAGCGCTTGGAGTTCCTTGAGCTTCTTGGATTTGTAAATTAGTGTTTCATTCCCAGCTATTATGTTTCAAATATTTTCCTGTCATTTTATCTCCTTTCCTTCAAGGGCTCCCGTTATATGTATATTTGTGTGATTAACGGTTTCCTATTTCTCTGGCTGTGTTTATTTTTCTTCGTTATTTTTTTCTCTGTTCTTTAGATTGCATAATCTCTATCAATCTATATTTTTAGTTCATTGATTCTTTTTTCTGCCAGCTCGAACTACTGTTACACCCTCTACTGAATTTTTAATATCAATTATTATATGTTTCAACTTCAGATTTCCCATTTGTTCTTTTTAATAACTTCTGTATCTTTAGTTCTATTCTTTTTTGAATGAAACACCATCATCATACCTTCCTTTAATTCTTTACGTATGGGTTCCTTTAGTTTTTGAACATACTTATATAGCTGCTTTGAAGTTTTTAATCTAATAAATCCACCATCATGGACCCTTTATAGACAGTTTCTATTGCCAGCTTTTTTCCCTATGTGTGAGTCACACTTTCCTGTTTCTTTTTATGTGTCATAATTTTTTTTGAAAACTGGACATTTTAGATAATTTATTACAGCAACTCTAGATACTGACCTCTCTCCAGAGGTAACTGTGGTGGTTTTTTTCCTCGTTTGTTTGTTTAGTAACTTGGCTCAACTATTTCTGCAAAGTCTACTTCCCCCTCAGTGTATAGGCTCTGAGTTATTTTTCCCTTTGTTTTTATGTTTTGGTCTGGCTACCTAGAGTTACCTTTTGCTGTCATAAAGCACTTATTGGTCAAAGGCTGTGTTTTAAGAACCCTTAGCCAGTTAGATTTTTAATCTTTACCATGGGATATTTGTATGGTTCGGAGGCTGCTATGTGAGTTCGGGGAATTTACAATTTTTTTGTGCCACATTCAGCTGGGCACTAGTGGCTTGAAGTTTTCATCTCTGATAACTCTAGATACAGTGCAGCCTTAGGCATGTATACAGTGTGCCATACTACCAGCGATGATTGTGATATTTTTAAGCCTTTCTTAGGAGTCACACCTGGGTTCAAGGAGCTCATTGGATATTCAGTGTTTTGTCAGAGGTTTTGTTTAAGCCTCTTGTGCCAGTAAGACTTCTGGCCTGTATTAATGGGTCTATGTGTGGCTCTGCCTCATGTCCTGCTCTGATTGCTTCTGAGTGGATGCAACATAATGCATATGCACAGACTTCTCAAGCTCTAGGACTGACTTTGATCCTAGGAGGGCTTTTCATTGTGCTGTCACTCCCTGGTCCTTGCTATTAAACTTCTGGCCGTTCTGCCAATTTGTTTATATCTTAACTACATCTCTAGTCCACTAAGGTCTCCATTGTTCTCAGCAACACTCTCTGGCATGTGTTCTCTACTCGCTGATCCAAATAATGTCCATTCATCCTCTCATGAAGAGCCGAGGGGGTTTTGTTCCATCAATCTTTCCTTTACTCCTGGATGAACCCCTTTGCCACTGCACTGGAGCTGATGGTGAGGACCCGCTTTTCCAGTGCAACAGCCTCATTCTAAGAACGGGCCCTGGGGGACTGAAACATTAGGCCTGGTCTTCTCAGTTTGTCCCTCCAGGCATGAAACCTCCACTCTATCACTGATCTGGGGCCAGGATTCCTGGCCCGTAGCACCTGAGATAGAGCTTTCACCTTACGAGTGGAGACTGGATATGAGAAGGAAGACCATTCCTCTCTTCTGCCCACTCAGAATAGAGGTTCTGCACTTTGAGAGTGAGAGGAGTGAGGAAAACCAGCAGTCTGACCCTCCTGGGATGAAAATATAGCCACAGACTGGGGGGTGGGGTGAGAGGGATCTGCCATGTTCTTTGTTTTACATGCCTGGTAGAACGTCTGTAACACAGAACTGGGAATGAGTGGGTAATGGACCAGGTTGCAGGTTAGACGCCACAGACTCTCACCATTCTTACCATGATTCCATAGATTTTCTTTAATAAATGTTTCTCCTATGCTGTATGATTTTAAGAAAATTTAGAGACTTTAATAAAAAGATTTTTTTGTTTTGTAATTTTTGCTGGATAAATAGTTTTGCTAGGCAGGGGGTTTGCCATGCTCTTTACTCCATCATTCCAGAAATTTCACCTCTAGTAACTACTTCATATTCTTTGTACTCAGAGTTTCTAGCCCGCTATCTTCCTGTTTCATCTTCAGTGTCTTCCCCTTTGTTGATGTTAGAAGAATGAATGAATGAAGTTCTCAGGAGATTGGCTGGCAAGCTCCTCAGAATGGTGGTACTATGTCCTACACACCTACTTTTCCTCTTCCTGCTCTGACTCTGTTGGGAAGAGGGACTTACGTCTTTATTGTTCCCTGCATCAGTAGGAGCACTTTTTCTTTCCATTACATAGAAGACAGGCATTATGCAATTTCCCTCCTTTATGCAACATTGTATTTCTAGTGTCTGAGGACTTTAAAAATCGCCCATAAAGAACATGTGGCACATATATCCAATGGAATATTACTCAGCCATAAAAAGAAATGAAATTGAGTCATTTGTAGTGAGGTGGATGGACCTGGAGTCTGTCATACAGAGTGAAGTAAGTCAGAAAGAGAAAGACAAATACCGTATGCTAACACATATACATGGAATCTAAGAAAAAAAAATGTCATGAAGAACCTAGCGGTGAGACGGGAATAAAGACACAGACCTACTAGAGAATGAACTTGAGGATATGGGGAGGGGGAAGGGTGAGCTGTGACAAAGCGAGAGAGTGGCATGGACATATATACACTACCAAACGTAAAATAGATAGCTAGTGGGAAGCAGCCGCATAGCACAGGGGAGATCAGCTCAGTGCTTTGTGACCACCTAGAGGGGTGGGATAGGGAGGGTGGGAGGGAGGGAGACGCAAGAGGGAAGAGATTTGGGAACATATGTATATGTATAACTGATTCACTTTGTTATAAAGCAGAAACCCAACACACCATTGTAAAGCAATTATACTCCAATAAAGATGTTAAAAAAAAAATCGCCCATAAATTTTATTCAAGAATCCTTAGGCAAATTGGGCTTTGATGATCTACCATGCTATCCCAGAGTTAGTAATGTAGATAGGAAGTATATTGTGTCACTGGACCGTACATCTAGTAAGCTAAAATATTTTAAAATTTATTTTCTTGATGTACAGTTGATTTACAATGTTGTGTTAATTTCGACTGTATAGAGAAGTGATTCAGTTATACATATATACACTTTCTTTTTCATATTCTTTTTCCATTATGCTTTATCACAGGGTATTAAATATAGTTCCCTGTGCTATACAGGACGACCTTGTTGTTTATTCTATATATAATAGCTTGCGTCTACTAATCCCAGACTCCCAATGCATCCCTCCCCCATGTGCCCTCCCCCTTGGCGACTACGAGCCTGTTCTCTATGTTTGTGAGTCTGTTTCTGTTTCGTAGATATGTTCATTTGTGTCATATTTTAGATTCCACATGTAAGTGATATCATATGGTATTTGTCTTTCTCTTTCTGACATACTTCACTCAGTACGATCATCTCTGGGTCCATCCATGTTGCTACAAATGGCATTATTTCATTCTTTTTTTTATGGCTGAGTAGTATTCCATTGTGTATATGTACTACATCTTCTTTATCCATTCATCTGTCAATGGATATTTAGGTTGTTTCCATGTCTTGGCTATTGTAAATAGTGCTGCAATGAACATGGGGTGCATGTATCGTTTTGAATTATAGTTTTGTCCAGATATATGCCCAAGAGTGGGATTGCAGAATCATATGGCAACTCTATTTTTAGTTTTTTGAGGAACCTCCATACTGTTTTCCATAGTGGCTGCACCAATTTATATTCCCACCCACAGTATAGGAGGGTCCCTTTTCTCCACACCCTCTCCAGCATTTATTATTTATAGTCTTTTTGATGATGGCCATTCTGACCGGTGTGAGGTGATACCTCATTGTAGTTTTGATTTGCATTTCTCTAATGATTAGTGATGTTGAGCATCTTTTCATGTGCCTATTGGCCATCTGTATGTCTTCTTTGGAGAAATGTCTGTTTAGGTCTTCTGCTCATTTTTTGATTGGGTTGTTTGTTTTTTTGTTATTGAGTTTTTAAAATTTTTTTACTTTCTGGTAAAACAAAAGCATTTAAATCAAATTATTTTTTCCGTAAGAGTTCTAAGATTCTTTAGAAGAATATAACTGGTGTTCCTGAAATCTTCTTTACACTGACTAAAAAAGTGAAATCAAAGAATACTGTGAAATCAGAGAATTCCTTATGTCATTATTCTGTGTTACTTACCTTGGGGTACACCTAGGATGGATTCAGAGATGTGGTTTCTGATCATTACAGTGGGACTCTTCCTTCCTGTGAATTGGACACTACTTCTTTTAATACAGCCCAAGATGGAGGCACATAGGATGTGGTGTTAAACATTGCCAGATGTTTCGTGGCTTATATTCTGAGAGTCATCACTGCAGTGAACGCATTTCTAAATGGAAATGTATTTATAAATAGCTGAGATGCCGTTCTAGTAATTCACAGTTCCTGTGTGCCTTTAGAGTTCTCTATTTTCACCCCAGATCTTTGCCAGTCATGGCAAGTGACTGCCTGGTTTATGTCTTGGGTCTGAGAAAATACTTTTGCTTTCTCTCATATTAAACAGTGATCATTTCTTACCTCATAACCTCTAAAAGTTTTCTCTTTCCATTTCCCCTTATACACAGGATCTCAGTTGAATTCTGTTTTTAGATGAGCTAATGTGTTTCTTTTTATGTCTGTTATCTTTTTAGTCCTCTAAAGGATTCTGAACAGGCTCTTAGGCCATATGCCCTTGGAAAAAATAGAATTAATCATTCTTTAAAACAACAATTCTCTTAGCTCTGACCAACGTGACAACACATGTAGAAAACTTACTGATTTCACAAGGTTGTAAATAACACAAAGGTAGATACCGGGAAACTGAGTTAGGGAAGGGGCATTTTTTCCTGGAAATGTATTCAACCTGTAGTTAACTAGCAGTGTCACAGGCCTTGAAATATTGTTGCCAGGGAGTCTACATCTAAACTCACTAGAGAGAATGATGGGAGTAGGGTAGAAGTGGGATGGCAGAGCAGAGTGTTTATTTCTACAGAGTGTTTGTTTATTTGTCGCCAGAGGATATATAACTCCATCATTTAGTTATTTCTCCCTTTGTTGACCTGGAAAATACTACTTTTGATACCAGCATCAAAGAGCAATGTCAAAGAGGACAGCTGTTTATGTGCTCATAGTATTTTTGCCTCAGAAGCATGTTTGGTCTTTATTTTTTATGCCTGGGATGCAAATAATATTTATATGATCATTAGGACTACTAAATTATTAAGCATATGAAAAGGATTCAGAAGACGTGTTTTTAATTCTTATCTACTGCCAACATGCTGTGGAAGAGTTCCAATGTCTGAATACCTCAATGCCTTTAAATACAGTGTGGGAACCATCAAAGTCTGTTTTGTTCTGACAGCCAAGTTTTCTGATTACAGCTGAAATGTGAGCTAAATACACATATGTGAATATATGAGAATTACAGTATATGATGAGGATTAATAATGTAATGTAAGCAGTTAAAAATGAAAAAATTATATTTTCAAGCAGAATAAAACACAAATGTAAATAATCATGTTTTTCATTTAAACTGAATTGTAACTAAAATCATCCTTTTTATCATTAGTAAAATGGGGCTACAATGTTATCATCCCCATCCATAAACATTGTTCCTTAAGGAGTTTTGCATAATCTACCACCACATTGTTATTTAAGGATATATATATATATATTTATGTATATATTTAAGGATATGTATGTATATATTTAAGGATATATATATATGTGGATATATGTAATTATATGTTGTATAAATATAAGTATATAAATAATATATAAATAATTTAAAGTGTTTTTTAAATATTTGACTGGAAAAACTCTCAAAATCTAAAATTCAGTACTTTGTTAATGTATAAGAATTCAAAATTTGTTTTTGTTAGAATAATCATAACACATTGACATTGTGTTTGTGTGTGTGTGTGTGTGTGTGTAACTAAATAATTGTTTCACAATTTGTTGTCTTCACAAACAATGGTATACTTTGGAATTTGTTCAATCTGGCATTATTTGAAAGGTAATAAATAGAGACGTAACACTTTCTACAATACTGATATTTTTATAGAGAGTTAAGTATAATCTTTTCCAACAAAAACTACAAGAAATTGTATAATTTCAGTAAGCCAACTTAAATTATACATTTTATCTCACTTAACTACAGATACAACATTTCAAAGTGATGTGTGAAAATAAATTACTAAAGGTACTGATGGATGGTACACTTTATTTTATCTAACTACTTTCCATTACTTTTGCTCTAAATCAGGATAGTGATTTTTAGGACAGCCAAAAGAATTCAGAGCGTAAACATTATATGATTCTAATAATATCCTAAAATAGCCTAGGTAACTTGTTTGGATAATAATATATTTGAATCTTTATTAAATTGTATTCAGTACCAAATATGAGACTCATTTTCCTTCAAGGTCAATTAAGTATATAGTTACAAGTTATTCCCACATGTCTTTGTCCCATGGTTGTCCGTTCAGATTCTCCAGGGTCATTATTTTTCCATAGATCTTTAGAAAATCATAGGAAATTATGTATGCCATCTGTATTCTAAATAGCTTTATAATATTAAAAGTTCCATTTTGCAGTTTCTTATGCCCAGTGATGAAGTGGTACATGTTCTTCATCTTAATAAAGACCAAAAAGTGTTTTCATTCTCGAAAGTGCCTGATTTGGCAGGTTGTGGCAGAAGGAAGGAGTGAAGGGGAGAGCAGGTCATGCAAAAGAAATTGGAAGTGCAGTCAGCACCAGGAAATATCATCACAGGGTGATATTTAGGAAGAACTAAATAAATTTACACTCTTATGGATATTTCTTTCTGCCCTTTGACTATCACTTATTCAGTCAAATAGCCATTGTGCATGACTCAGCAGAAATGAAGTGAGGGGGACATACAAATAATCAAATTTTGGCTTTTCAATTTCAAACATCTAAGATCAGAAGCATAAGGTATAATTTGTATTCAGAGATTTATTAATGAGAAATTATGATAAGTAGAAAAAAAATTCCCTGGTTTGGGAAGAATGGTGATAGTGGAAGTGTGAAAAGTAAGAAAAGTCTGTGAGGGCTTAGAATTTAGGATGAAAAGGAGTGACGTTAGCAAGATGGTCAAATATCCCTCCCTCAACAGCAATAATTTGCCATGCATCCATGAACAAAAGTGCCTTTGTGGGAGATTTGGGATCCAGGTAAGAGGCTGTGAAAACCCAGTGCAGTCCAAGAATAAGGAGAGCCATTTTGAGAAGACAGGCCCACACCCAGGCAGCTGACCGTGCTGACCATGTTCTTAGCTATAGACCTGTAAACAGCTCCAGGAAGTAGAAGGAAAGCTGGAAATTTCATGGCTACGTGGAAATTAACAACACAGTCCTGGGAAATGAATGAGTCAAAAAAGAACTCAAAAGAAAAAAATTTTTTTTTTAAATTCTGAAACAAATGAAAATCAAAACACAAATACCAAAATGTGTAGGATGTAGCAAAGGCAGTTTTAAGGGGGAATTTGATAGCAATAAATGCCTACTTGAAGAAAAAAGAAAAATCTCAAACAACCTAACTTTATACTTCAAGGAACTAGAATAGAAAGAGAACTTTAAAACTAAGCCCGAAGTCAGCAGAAGGAGGGAAATAACAAAGATCAGAGCAGAAATAAATGAAATAGAGACCAGCAAAACAATAGAAAAGATCAACAAAACTAAGAGCTGAATAAATTATCAGCAAAACAGAATCAACGGTTTTTTTATAAAAATTACATGAGGGCTTCCCTGGTGGCGCAGTGGTTGAGAGTCCGCTTGCCGATGCGGGGGACACGGGTTTGTGCCCCGGTCCGGGAGGATCCCACATGCCGCGTAGCGGCTGGGCCCTTGAGCCATGGCCGCTGGGCCTGCGCGTCCGGAGAAAAAAAAAAAAAAAAAAAAAAAAAAATTACATGAAAACGAAGGGCTAATCTCAAAATTGCAAGCATAGTACCATATTAGATAATTTATTAAAGTAATTCACTAAAATAACAAATGAAAGAAATATTTCATTAACAGTCATTGTCATACCATTAAATAAAATGTAGTAACAATTAAAGATAAATATTTTTGGCAAAGTTAACTTGCATAAGTGTATCTACCAGACACCTATAACAAATATATACAATTTAAGATGCAGAGTTCTCGAATACTTTACCTTAAAAGCAGGAATAAAAATATCATCTCTTATAAAAAAAAATTGTGCTAAAACTCCTCCCCATTACAATAAAACAAGAGAAAAAATAGAACGTGGATGTAAAAGTTAAAGAGGAGGAAATAAATATTACAGATTTCCCCCCACTGTATGAAAGTAGAGCGTTCCTATGAAACCTTTCATAAACCAAAATGACATAACGTGAAGAAGCAATTACCTTAGGACGCTTCTTGCTGACAGATGCACAAAATAAATTGAGATAAATCAGAGATGTTCACAGACGTATTTCAAAGCCAGGGTGGCTTGATGCTGAGAAGCTGAGTGTAGTTCCCAGGGAAGGAGCTTGGAGGGGCCACTCTCTGCTTGGGGTGTGTGCTGCCTCTTTAACAGCTGGCTGTAAAACAAATGCTGAACACCATTTTCACTGTTCGCCTTTTTTTGTAAAAACAAAAATCCTTTTCAGATTTCTTTTGGTTAGCAAAAACAGATAATAATGTAGGCCTTTCGTAAAAGTGAAGTGGCATAAAAACGAACTTTCAAAAAGTCGGGAATCTGTATTTGCAGATAATATCATTTATGAAACAATTCAGGATAACTGACAGAACTATTAGAGCTAAAGGGAATATTCAACAGTGGAACATAAACTTATACTGACAGCTATCCTTAGGATTATGCTATTTTACTACCATTGTGCTTAGTACACCACACGTAAGGATGGAGACAGAAGCCTGTTGGATTGGTTTATAGGATTGGTTTGTCAGTTGCCTGTGGTTAAAAAACAGAAGTTTAATGATATTAAGGGAACTTGTTTGAAAATAGTTTAGATAATCATTGAGATCTGAATTTTATTTTTAGACTTAACATTTAAACCTCAATTGTCTATATAACTGTCAACTACATTTCCAACTTTATGCTGTGTAGATGTAGTTTACATGTGATTTTCACTAAGAAAGTGAAATTTAAAGCACAGACATCCTTCCTTGATTTGTTTTTAATATACTCCTCCCAAAAAGTCAGTTGAAAATCTCTTAGAAAGAGCAAAGTTAGTTTCCTTAGTGGAACAAAATATTCTGACAGATCAAAATAATGTGTTCAGATCTTTTATTCAGATGAATATAGTTTAGTTAAAGAATGATAAGGAGAAATGAAATTATGTTCAATGCAAAACAAAGCTAGCATTGGGACTTCCCTGGTGGTCCAGTTGTTAAGACTCTGAGCTTCCACCACAGGGGGCACAGGTTCAATCCCTGGTTGGGGAACTAAGATCCCGCAAGCTGAGTGGCATGGCCAGAAAACAAACAAACAAACAAAGCTAGCATCATTAGAGATGCTACTTCAAGAACTGTGGTGTCGACTGAAAAAAAATGCACAATGTGAGAGTTGCGAGTTAAGTTTTATTTGGGGCAAAATGAGGACTGCAGCCCGGAGACAGCATTTCACGTAGCTCTGAAAAACTGCTCCAAAGAGGTAGTGGCGGGGAGGTCAATATATATGATTTTGGTGAAGGGGGAATACATGCAATCAAGCACATGGTGATGAGAAGCAGACCTCACCATGAAGGAATTTAGTTCTTTTCTAGATATGAGGAGATGCAAGAATTGGGCTCACAAAATCAGCTCCTGAAAATATCTAACTATCTGAAGACCTGTTCTGCCAGTTTTGCTCAAAGCACTGAGTGCCTCATTCCTGATCTCCACCCTGAATTCCTTTCAGGGGGTGTTGAGGGTCAGCAGCTGCAGTGGCACCTGATTTAATCATTGTAGAGGTAGATGGCAAGTGCCCATGGCAAGTGCCAATTTGTAGTTGACAATGGGTAACCCTTATTTCTCTGTTGGTACATAGTTATGACAATAAGTAGACATTGTTTTGAGTTGATAACAGCATTCTATCAGTTCCAGAATGTATCATGTAGTTTCTTGATTTAATGTACACATGAATAAAAAGAGATCAAAGCAAAACTCGTTTTTCATATGGAAAGAAAAAGGAATGAAGAAGCAGAGATAACTACATATGCTTTGCTTAACCCTGCTGCAATGAATTGTATCTCACTGAAAATATTTTTATTAGATTTTAAATCTGTTGATATGATGAGCTATTCTTTCTCTTGGAGATGCACCGGTTATGCACACACATAATGCAATTCATTTCTCATATACAGAACCACTTTAAGTTGAATAAAAACAAACAGCCTTCTAATCTCATGACATTTGGAAAGCAGCATGTGGAAAAGAAATTACAGTATGGATTTGGCAGTAAAATAAAATGACATAATTGGATTCCCTCATTTATTCTTTTCCAGCTTGAGGCAGATCTAAATTAAGAAGGTGGTAAAGAAGGTAAAATGGGCAAATCATAAATAAAGCCAGCTATTTCAAAAACATTTGAATTTGAAATGTGCCAGTGATTTATTTATTTATATATTATGCCAGCACTTTTTACTTGTAAATTTTGAAAATTTGCCTTTGTGACAAGTTACCGACAATGAACTTATTAATCTCTTTCAATTTAGGAAAATCAAGTCTACTCAAAGTGGCCTGTAGTTCTAACTTTGCATTTTGAAAGCTAGCAAGCTCTTATAAAAAAAAAATGCAATCCTGCCTCTACCTTAATCAATTTAGAAGCCTCCAGTGCAACAGTGCTAATAATAATAATATTTTGAAAGCAATTTTAACCCACAAAGTCAAGCAGTGACCTGTAGGATTGATTCTACGTCACTGAGGGTGCGTTAATATATCATTTCTTTGGATTTCAGAAATGATAGTTTCATTTCACTGAAAATACAAAAGCAGCAAAGTCAACTTTCGTTTTGCATTACTAAATTATTTCATGTCTACATGTTTTACAAAATATAATTTAGAAGTAGATACTTGGGAACTACTTTAATGTGTCAGGTTAATTTTCTGTAGCTCCTAACCGTATAGCTTCTATTAGCCAAATGCATTATTTTAATCTATCATTATTCAAAAATGTTCCTTTTGGTAGTATATATAGGTACGTCCCAGTTTGAAAGCTGACAGTAAAGTAAATATGTAGCATTCTGGGAATAGAAACAGAGATTGATCATGTATTTCTTGCTGTACAGGGAAAATAAATAATTTCTATGTTTAGCAGTATTAACTTCGAAAGATTAAAAAAAAACACATTGTCAGCTGTTGGTGCCATCTAGTGCTGAACGCCTGGCAGAGGATGGGTGAAACGCTGTCGCAAATACAGAGGAAACAGAGTACAGAGCCACCTAGTGATTATTTTAACACTTCAAAATAGTCATCTCCGGTAGGAGTGGTGAATTGCATTTAGATGTTCCACAAATCTAAAATATTTCCAGTTTTTAGATAGCATCAAATTTTATTTCATCCTATGGATCCTGATCTTCTAAAACAAAGGTCAGTAAGCTAGGGCCTATGGGCCAAATTCAGCCTGCCACCTATTTTTGTACAGTGGCGTATGAGTTAACAGTGGTTTTTACATGTTTGCATAGTTGAAAAAAAATAAAAGGAAGAATAATATTTTGTGACAAGTGAAAATTGTATGAAATTCTAATTTCAGTGTCCATAAATAGAGTTTCATGGGAACACAACCATGCCTGTTTGTTTACACATTGTCTGTGGTTGCTTTAAAGCCACAACAGAAGAGCTGAGTAATTGTAACTATGTGTAGCACACAAAGCCTAAAATATTTACTGTGTGGCCCTTTATTGCTGATCCCCTGCTCTAAAATATGTTGGATTTTGAAAAACAACCCAAAAAAGAAAGAACACATGGATGTATTCTATTTACTATGTGCAATATATATATTCATGTGTCTGTGTATATCTATACGCCTATTTCTAGTTTCTGAAATACATCTATATGTTTTAGTATTTATTCAGTTTCAATTAAACATCACTTTCCATAAATACAGGATACTATTCTTTTGCACAGCTTCACCCTCAAGGAATCTAGGATACAGGCTTCAAGTTTGAGCTCCATTATTTTTCCCTTTATCCCTTTCTTCATGGATGGTTCACGCCTTGTCCTGATGGCACCAAGCCTGCAAGACATTCCTGC
>NW_006773959.1:73104-81036 GCF_000442215.2 Lipotes vexillifer | reverse complement strand
TCCTGCTGCCCAGAGCCCTGCATCCTGCACTGCACTGCTCTCACACCATCTGGGTGATTTCTTTACAAAGGCCCTGCAGGGGCGAGGAGTTGTAAATCACTGCTTGGCGTTTCCAAAGGGTTAACAAAAGGGATGGATATTCTGTTAGCATTGCTTGAGGAGAACTGGCTAGCTCCCATCTTTCCTGTCTGGAGATTTTGATAGCATGATGTCTCTATGAAGTGGAAACAGGCCCAAAAGGAAGATAAAGATGCAATGGTAAAGGTTAGAAAATGCAAAATAAAAATTACTTTGAGAAATATGCAGGCATTATGGCTGCCTTTGACATGTGGAAAGGGAAGAATGGAAAATTGCAGGAGGGAGATGAATTAATGTGTTGTTTCCTGCTCTGGACATCAGGCTGTTATGCGTGCAGCAAAATGATTTTGAAACACACTTGAGATTTGTCTGATATTTATCTTCTCAGACTTCCCTGATTTCTAGAATTCATTTGTAATTTGGTTTGTAAAGTGTTGAGACATAATAAAATACATTTTAAGATGCATTGCTTTTGCAGATAATCATTTAAATTTTTATTCCTCCCTCTGTTTTACTACCTTAGTATCACTAATATCTGTGATTTGTGAAGATAATACAAAAAACATTTATATAAAAGGAATACTTTATAGAAGCTTCATAAGGGCCTCTACTCTAACCTCTCTGGCCCAGTAGAAGACATTCCTCATCAATATTCCTGTCAGTACTATCGACTGAAGAAAAATGCACAACGTGAGAGCTGTGAGTTAAGTTTTATTTGGGGCTTAATGAGGACTATCGCTCGGGAGACAGCTTCTCATATAGCTCTGAGGAACTGCTCTGAAGAGGTAGGGCAGGAGGTCAGTATATATAAGATTTTAGTGAAGGGGGAGTATATGCAGTCAAGCACACATTTTGGCAGAAGGTTGATGCTGGTCATGAGAAGGTTGCAGCTAGTCACAAGGAGCAGATGTCTCCGTTGATGATTTTAGTGCTTTTCTAGATATGAGATGATGCAAGAAACTGGGCTCATAAAATCCTCTCCTGAAAATATCTAACTTTCTGAAGGCCTGTTCTGCCAGTTTTTCTCAGAGCACAGAGTGCCTCGTTCCTGATCTCTGCCCTGAACTCCTTTCAGGGTATGTTGAAGGTCAGCAGCTACAGTGGCTAGTGACTTTATCCTTGTAGAACCAGATGGTGAGTGACAGTTTTTAGTTGCCAGTACCATTGCAGGAAGGGGAACCCCTTCCAGGGCCCGAGAGTGGGCTCTTGTCTAACACTTGGAAATGAATTGTCTAAGGAGACACACGTACTGACAAATCAAAACACTTTATTGAGGAGGAGTGCCTGGGCAGAGAGCAGCAGGGTAAGGGAACCCAGGAGAACTGCTCTGCCACATGGCTCACAGTCTCAGGTTTTATGGTGGTGATGTTAGCTTTCTGGGTTGTCTCTGGACAACCTGGTCTCTGGTCTTGCTTGACCCATATCGGGTCTGACTCAGGGTCCTTCCTGGTGGCATGCGCATCTCTCAGCCAAGATGGATGCCAGTGTGAGGGTTTCTGGGAGGTTAGGGCAGGACATACTGTCTCCTCCCTCCTCATTTTTTTGGCCCCTCCTGAATTCTTCTCGGTCAGTTATGGGCTGGTGTCTCCTCCCTCCTCCTGGCCCCTCCAAACTTCTCCTGGTTAGTTTTCGGCGTTCTTTATTGCGACCTCCTGTTTTGAGACAACTGAGGCAAATGGTTATTATTGTGCCTGGCCAAGGCGGGCGGTTTTGGTCAACGGTCTTGGGAAACAAATGATTGGGGTCCTGTTAGGGAGTGGTGTTACACTGGTGCTGGTCCAAGGAGCCAGAATTACTTCAGTCCCACCTAGCCCATCTTCCCAAGGAAGGTACATAAGAGGTACAGAAATAAAGAGATCCTGTCAACTGAAAATAAATGCCCAACCTAAAAGTTGAGAATTATGTTTTATTTGGGGCATTACTGAGGACTAGAGCCCAGAAAGACAGCCTCTGAGATAGCTCTACCTTGTAGAGGTAGATGGCAAGTGTCAGTCTCCAGTCGGCAAGGCCCCTTCATGGTCATAAGTTTGACCATGGTTTGTGGGGGGGCATTTCATGACCATTTCGTCCAATGGTGCTAGGAATGCTCATTCCCAGTTCTGGCGAAGATTTTGTTGACAGGCCCCTCAATGTGCTGTTACTGAGCTAGGCCTTGTTAACAGTAGCCAAAAGTCTTTGGATCACCTGCCTTACTAGTCTCTTATGGTCCAGGAAAATACTCCCTCTTGCTGCTTCTTCTCATATCTGGAGTTACACTATTACAGTCATTGATCTCATATGGAACGATATATCATCATTTTATTAGAGGCTCAGTCACACATTTGGTAATGTAAGAAACAACAATTTTGTAAAACAGGCAATGTAGAAAATAATATAGCTAGCAGTATTACTAAGGTCATAAGTAAGAATTTAAGTCAAGAACTTCTATTAGGTGCAGCCTAATATATCCCTGGTCATCTGACTTAGTCTGTTCTGCACCAATCCTTATCTCAGGGAAATGATATATTGGAATTGTCCACAAGGAACCCAGCCCAGTTTCCTAGCGTTACTAGGCTGGTTATCCTTAGTGTGGTCTGATTGTTTCTTTAAATTTTAATGACCATAGCCTGGTGTTAATCTCCTGGTTGTAGATCATGGAGCATCTGATCTTTATCCAAAGACTGGTTATGAAGTTAGGCTTCAGAAACAAACTTAGAGTGTCCTTCTGACAATGTAATTAAATTTTGTAACAGTATAACGTAACAACAAGGAACTATGAGTCTTAGTAAACACAGACCTTAATTAAGAAAACTAGAATTTAATATTCAGTGAAATATATATTTTTCTAAAATTACCCCCATTTTCACCAAGAACAGCCAAGACGAATTTATTTTTAAAATAAGTTTGAGGGGACCTTCAAGATGGCGGAGGAGTAAGACGTGGAGATCACCTTCCTCCCCACAGATACATCAGAAATACATCTACACGTGGAACAACTCCTACAGAACACCTACTGAACGCTGGCAGAAGACCACAGACCTCCCAAAAGGCAAGAAACTCCCAACGTACCTGGGTAGGGCAAAAGAAAAAAGAATAAACAGAGACAAAAGAACAGGGACGGGACCTGCACCAATGGAAGGGAGCTGTGAAGGAGGAAAGGTTTCCACACACTAGGAAGCCCCTTCGCGGGCGGAGACTGCGGGTGGCGGAGGGGGGAAGCTTCGGGGCCAGACCTGCGGAGGAGAGCGCAGCAACAGGGGCGCGGAGGGCAAAGCGGGGAGGTTCCCGCACAGAGGATCGGGGCCGACCGGCTCTCACCAGCCCGAGAGGCTTGTCTGCTCACCTGCTGGGGCGGGCGGGGCTGGGAGCTGAGGCTCGGGCTTCGGAGGTCACATCCCAGGGAGAGGACTGGGGTTGGCTGCGTGAACACAGCCTGAAGGGGGCTAGTGAGCCACAGCTAGCCGGGAGGGAGTCCGGGAAAAAGTCTGGAGCTGCCGAAGAGGCAAGAGACCATTGTTTCTGGCTGCGCGAGGAGAGGAGATTCAGAGCGCCAGAGACAGGTGCAAGCCATGGCTATCAGCGCGGATCACAGAGACGGGCATGAGACGCTAAGAATGCTGCTGCCGCCACCAAGAAGCCTGTGTGCGAGCACAGCTCACTATCCACACCTCCCCTCCCGGGAGTCTCCTCACCAACACTTCTTATCTGTGTTTTTAAAATTGTGGTCATAGGTGTGAGGCAGTACCCCATTGTGGTTTTGATTTACATTTCTCTAATGATTAATGATGCCAAGCGTCTTTGCCTGTGTTTATTGGCCATTTGTATATATTCTTTGAACAAATATATATTCATGCCTTTTGCCCATTTTTTCAATTGGACTGTTTATCTTTTTGTCACTGAGTGTTGGGAGCTCTTTATGTATCCTAGATTCTAGGCCCTTATCAGATATATAACTTGCAAATATTTTCACTCATTCTGTGGGCTGTCTTTTGACTTTTTTTTAGCCTTTTGATGAATAAAATATTTAATTTTGATTAAGTTCAATTTGACTGTTTTTTTCTTTGTTCATTTGTGCTTTTGGTATCATATTTAAGGAACTGTTGTCTAATCTAAGACTGCAAAGATTTCTACCTATATTTCTTTCTAAGAGTTTTATACTTGCAGCTAAATGTACCTAATGTATACATTTAGGTCTTTGACCCATTTTGCAATAATTTTTGTATACCATGTGAGATAGGAGTCCAAATTTATTATTTTGCATGTGGATATCCAGTTGTACCAGAACCATTTGTTTAAAAGACTATTCTTTCCTTAACGAATGATCTTGACACTTTTGTCAAAAACCAATTAACCATAGATGTAGGATTTTTTTTCTAGATTCCCACTTCTGTTCCATTAATCTGTATGTCTGTCCTTATGCCAGTACCATACTGTTTTGATTACAGTCGTTTTGTAGTAAGCTTTGGAACTGAAAGTATGAGTCTTCCAGCTTTGTTTTTCTTCTTCACGATTGTTTTGGCTATAGCATTTCCATATGAATTTTCAAATCAGGTTGTCCATTTCTGCAAAAAACACAGTTGGCATTATGATAGTGATTGTATTGAATCTGTAGGTCAATTTGGGGAGTACTGCCATCATAAGAAAATTAAATTTTCCAGTACATGAACACAGGATGCCTTTCCATTTATTTAGGTCTTCTTTAATTTCTTGCAACAATGCTTTGTAAATTTCAGTGTACAATTCCTGCAATTCCTTGGTTAAATTTATTACCATGTATTTTATTTTACTTGATTCCTTTAAAAATGGAATTCTTAATTTCATTTTTGGGTTGTTCATTGCAAGTATATAGAAATACAGCTGATATTTGTATATTCATCTTGAATCCTACAACTATGCTGAACTTATTTATTAGCTGTAATAGTTTTTGTGGATTATGTCATCTGTGAATACATAAAGTTTTACTTCTTCCTTTCAAATCTGGATGCATTTTATTTCTTATTCTTTCCTAATCACCTTGAATAGAGCTTCTAGTACAGTGTTAAATTGAAGTGGCAACAGAAGACATCTTTTTCTTGTTCCTGATTTTAGGGGGACTTTCATAAGTGTGATGTGAGCTGTGGAGTTTTCAAATACAGTTTGTCAGGTTGAGGAAGTTCCCTTCTATTCCTTGTTTGTGGAGTGTTTTTATCATTAAACAGTGGTGGATTTTCTTAAATCCTTTTCTGCATTCATTGAGATAGTCATGTGGGGATTTTTCCTTCCTTCTATTAATACAGTGTATAATATTGATTGATTTTCATAGATAGAACTGCTCTTGCACTTCTGGGATAAGTTGCATTTGAACAAGGTGTATAATTCTTTTAATATGTTGCTGGATTCAGTTTGCTAGTATTTTGTTGAGTGTTTTTACATCTGTAGACATAAGGGATATTTTTCTGTAGTTTTCTTGTGACGTCTTTATCTGTTTGGTATCAAGTAATACTGGCCTTACAGAATAAGTTAGGAAGTGTTCCCTTCTCTTCTGTTTTTGCGAAGAGTTTGAGAACAGTTGGTTTTAAATGTTAAATATCTAGTAGAATTCACCAGTAAAGCTGTATGGTACTGGGTTTTTCTTATCATTGTAAACCTTGTAATCTTCAAGTTAAATCTCTTCACTTGTTATGAGTCTGTTCAGATTTTCTATTTCTTCATAAGTCAGGCTTGTAGTTTGTATTTATAGGAATTTGTCCTTTCCATTCAGGTTATATAATTTGTTGGCATATGATAGCTCATAATATTCCTTTATAATACTTTTTATTCCTGTAAGGTCAGGAGTAATATACTACTTTAATTCCTGATATTAGGAATACAAGTTTTCTTTTTTTTATTTGTCTAGCTAAGGTTTGTCCTTTTTTTTTTTTTGATATGTTCAAAAGAACAAACTTTTGGCTTTGTTGATTTTCTCTATTATTTTCTATTCCCTATTTCATTTATCTCCACCATAATTTTTGTCACCCCCTCCTTATGCTTCCTTTGGGTTTAGTTTGGTCCTTCTTCTTTTTCTAGTTTCTTAAGGTGGCAAAGTTACATTATTGTTTTGAGATGTTTATTCTTTTTTTAATGTAGGCATTTACAGCTATACATTTCACTCTGAGCCTTACTTGCAGTGTATCCCCTAAGTTTTGGTATGGTGGGTTTCATTTTTAATCTCAAAGTATTTTCTAATCTGTTATATCTCTTGCCTCAGGTGACCAGGGCTAGTATGTTTGTATATTAAATGATTTTAATCAATGCCTACTAGGAGGCCAGTCTAGCTGTGAGAACATTCCATGGAGGGCAAAACAAAAGCAAGCCCTTAAACTGATCCTTCAGAGAGCCATCATTCAGGACAAAACTTGAATTCTTTGAGAATAAAGTTTGTGTGGCCCACTCCAGCATCTGCAAGCAACACCTAGAACCACTAGTGATCTGGGGTGGCTGCAGTTTGTGGCAGCTTGAAATGGGATCTCAACTCCCTGACTGGGAATCAAACCCGGGCTGCAGTGGTATGAGTGCCAAATCCTAACCACTAGACCACCAGGTTCTAGTGGCTAGAAGCAGGGCCCTGGCTCTTGTCTTCTTTGGAGAAAGAATTTCAGCAAAGAGATGGAAATTTGTAAAGCAGATAGAACGTTTATTAGGAGCAAAGTACCTGCGGAAAAAGATACATGGGTGAGCTCAGAGGGAGTCGCACGCTTTGGGGTTAGTTTAAATCATTTATATGGGGGCAGTTCTTCCAGGTTGCCTCTCGCCAGTCATCTTACTTTGTCTGGCTCTGTGTCCATATTTGGTCTGACTCAGGGCCCTCCTGGATGTGCATGCGCATATTTTAGCCAAGATGGATTCCAGCGTCTGGGTTTCTAGGAGACTGGCAGAACATATTGTGAACTAGCACCTTTTCCTTTTTCTGACCCCTGAGGAACCTTTCCACACGTGTAGTTTGGGAGGTCTCCTTGATCTCAAGAATGAGAAATATGTAGACTCCTTATCTTTTTACCCAGTCAGGGCTCAGCTCCTCTCTGCTTCTGCCATTATCTTTATCTTGAAGTGTCTGTCCCCAGGGGACAAATTCCAGCTGCTCAGCGTGGGGCCCATCTATCTCTTGCCTCATGAGTACTGCACAGCTGAAAGGGGCCATGAGGAATTTTCTTCCTCTTATACAGTGTTTGTTCAAACTTATCTAGCATATGTCTGCCCTTGTTAGTTATAAAGATGTTGCCTTCTCCCGTATTTTAATTCTGTAAAGTTGTACTGTGGCTTCAATGATCACCCGTTCCCCAGTAGTTTTGACATGGCTGCCACATAATAAGTGCTCAATGAATACTTGTTAATTAAGTCTTTTATATTTAAGGTAGAGGAACGAAGACCCTGAAAAACTGATTTGACTTACAGTGGCTCATACAGTACTCAGCAGGGAAACCTAGCTGAAACCTCGGAGTTTCCCATAAAAATCTCGTGCTGTTTATTAACTACTTCGGATTTGAATCCTTCCTTGCTACTTTGACTTGCCCTTGAGGACACAGACCATGTATTGAACTGCCAGAATTGAGGACACAGACCATGTATTGAACTGCCAGAATATTGTGTTAGTTTCTTTCTGTGCCCAACTCCAACCCCAGTGCTCAAGAATACTCCCAAAAGAGGTCTTTAAGTATATGGGCTACTTTTTTTCTAAATATTTTGTTGTTAAAAATATTTCAGGGAAAAAAATGCTTTATGGTCAGTCCCAACTGCTGTACAGCAAATTGGTCACCTATGATTTCTCAGGTTCCTACAAATCTCAGGGCTATGTAGAGAGTACAGGGTAACAGTTTCTGTCTACTATTTGTCACTTCATCCAAAAGAACATCTGTGCCC